>NC_057804.1:341602735-341881790 GCF_018294505.1 Triticum aestivum
AATTAAATTGTGGGATGGGAAGTAGATGAGGTAGTACCTATTACCTGTTACTTATGAAACCTTGGGAGTTACTTCTACGTTTGCTTATTATGCTATGCTATGCTAGTAGACGTGGATTGGGTGAGTGATATCCATGACAGATGTGAGATTGATAATTTTAATGGTTTATCTAAGGTGGCAACTTAAACACACATCTGGGTGGATTGAGGCACCTGATGTCTATCAGGACTTGCCTGTTTTTTTTTTGGACCGCCACCCAGGCTCAAAGGGATCATAAGATATTTCAAACTGGAAACTTCCGTGTGCAGCCACATGCTACTATGGGCTCTAGCATAGTTGACTAAGTTGTGCGAACTCTTACGGGGTGGACTAGCAGATGTAGGGGATGTAGGTGTACCGGTCTACCCCACATGTAAGGTGCTAGTGCTTCTGAAAGACTATGTCTCGGTCATTCGTTTCTCAAACACCATGTAGTGCGAGAACCACGCGGAGGCGATCGAGTCATGTGGGAAAAAGTGCGCAAACCTCTGCAGAGTAACAAACTAATCATGATTAGCCGTGTCCCCGGTTATGGACGTTTTGAGTATCTAGTACTTGAATATCATTGTGAATCTCAACATGTTACTTCTAATAAAAAGCTATTGGGTTTTTAATGAGTACTTTTAATTGGGATTGAGGATGCTGTCAACCATTCTCAATGTTTAACAACCACCATGATAGTTAAACAAAATTATTCCTTTGATGTAGGGAAAAATTTGCTTTTCGCAAAACTGTAACCATAGAGCCTTACCACCAGCCAAATATGCATGTAGTATAGGCTTATTGTTTCATTACTCTCTATGTGTTACATTGCCAGCATATTCCATGTGCTGACCCGTTTTCGGGCTGCAACGTTAATGTTGCAGACTTTTCAGACGACGATTGAGGTGCGTTTAGGTCGTGGTTCTATACTCAGTGATGCCGATGGAGTTGATGGACTCACTTATCTTCCAAGCCTTCCGCTGTTATCGTTATTAGATGGCCTTAAGCCATGATTATTGTAATAAGTTTTTTTTAGCCATCGATGTAATAAGTGTGTGATTGCAACTCTGCTATAAAACCTCGATGTACTGTGTGGTGTCAGCATTACTGATCCAGGGATGACACCGTAGCACAGTAGACGTGATCCATTCGGGTCAGGTCGCTACAGCGACAATGATCCAATCCCCGCTCTCATTGTCTCCAAGATCTTGACACTTCAACAACAACAAGATGAAGACCAATGTTACCATATCTTCCATAACAAAGCGAGCATCCAACGGCAATCCGTCAAGGTGATCATTGACAGTGGAAGTTGCGTCAACTTGGAAAGCAAAGAATTTTGCTCCAAGCTACATGATTAAGATGAACCACCCTCGCCCTTACAAGGTCCAATGGCTTAGTGACTCCGGCACCATTCAAGTGGAGCACACCTTTCAAGTATCCTTAAAGATTGGAGCACATGAACACACCTTGGAGTGTGATGTAGTACCAATGTCCGTGTAGCATCTACTCTTAGGATGACCTTGGCAATTCGACTACGACTTCATCCACAACATACAGAGACCAATCACTATAGCTTCAATATGAAGGGCAAGGAGTACGTGTTTCGATATATGTCGCCAAGTCAAGTGATCACCGACAAGAAAGCGTCAAGACATCATGGAGAGACCAGTGAGAGAGTGATCCCACTAAAGAGAGTGAGCACCACAAGGTAAATATGAGCGACTCCACGATGAGAGACAAAAAAACTTAGTGCTTTTAGCCACCAAACAGACTTGAGGGATGTGAGTGAGAGCCCATCAAGTGTACTTCACTTTGTACTTCTGTGCAAACATGAGGTCGTGAGGACTAATGCTTCAGAACATCTACCTTTGGTTTCGTCTTATTTATTGCAGGAATTCGTGGATGTTTTCCCCGATGTGCTACCTCTAGAACTTCCTCCACTTTGTGGAATCAAGCATCACATCGATCTCATTCCTGGCGCACCGCTATCGAACAAGGCTCCTTAGCATCAACCTAGACGAGACAAAATAGATTCAAAGTCAAGTCCAACACCTTCTCGAAAAGGGGTATGTTCGTTGAAGCCTTAGCCCCATGTGTGGTTCCAGTTATCATTGTTGTTAAGAAATAGGGTAGTTAGTGTATGTGTTCTGATTGCCGCCCCATTAATGCTATCATCGTCACATGCCATCACCCCATTCCATGCCTAGATGACATGCTAGATAAACTTAGTGGCCACCAGTTTCTCCAAAATTGATCTTAAAAGTGGCTACTATCAAATTCGCATGCAAGAAAGTGACACATGGAAAACGGCTTTTGAAACCAAATTTGGTCTCTATGAAAGGTTAGTCGTGCCTTTTAGTTTATCTCAAGCAACTAGCACATTCATGCGCGTGATGCATTATGTTCTTAACTCGTTTGTATTTGTGTTGTTGTCTTCTTTGATGATATCCTTGTTTTGAGAAATGAGCTTAAAACCTTGCTTACACATGCTCCATTACTTGCATTACCTAATTTTGACAAAACATTAGAAGTCCATTGCGATGCTAGCGGTAATGGCATAGGTGGTGTGTTGATGCAAGAGAAGCGACCCATTGCATACTTTAGCGAAAAACTCTCCGGAGCACAAATTAGTTATCCAATTTATGACAAAGAGTTATATGCTTTTGTTTAGAGTCTGGCATGTTTGGGAGCATTACCTTCGACCACATGAGTTTGTCATACATAACGAGCACGATACGCTGAAGTACCTTAAAAGTCAAACCAAATTGAATAAAAGTCATGCCAAATGAAGTAAGTTCATTAAGTCTTTTCCTTATGTCATCAAGTACATATGGGTAAAGAGAATGTAGTGGCGGATGATCTTTCTCGCAAATGCATGTTAGTTACTCAACTTGAATTGAACGTTGTTGGCTTTTAGCACATTAAAGCCTTGTATGAGCACACTTCATTTGCCATTCCTTATGCTAAATGCCAAGCTAACACTTATTTGGAGCGATATTATCTCAAGGATGGCACTCATATGATCTAACAAACTTTGTATACCTAAGTCTTCTGTTCGTTTGTTACTTTTGCAAGAGGCTCATGGTGGATAACTTATTGGACACTTCAGCCGCGACAAGATATTCGCCACGCTTTCCAACAAGTACTATGGCCCAAGATGTTTCATGACATTGCATGCTACACCAATCAGTGCTCCACATGCTGCAAAGCTAACCCACAAGCTCAGTCCCATGGTCTACATATGCCACTTCCTATTCCATACCACCCATGGTAAGATATTAGTGTTGATTTTATGCTTGGTTTGGCTAGAACTCAAAATTACAAAGATTCGATAACTGTTTTTGTGGACTGTTTCTCTAAGATAGCAAATTTTATTCCATGCGAAAAGATAGATGTTGCTTCACATGTTGCAAATCTCTTTTCTAGGTAAATATTGCGATTGCATCGAGTGCCTAAGACGATTGTGTCGGACTGTGACATTAAGTTCCTAAGCTACTTTTGGAAGACACTATGCACCAAGTTTGGAACCAAGCTACTTTTCTCTTCCGCATATCACCCACAAACCAGTGGACAAATGGAGGTCACTAACCGAACTCTCTCTACACTCCTCTGTGTGTTGATCAAGAAGAACATCAAGGAGTCAAAAGAATGCTTTCCCATATCCGAGTACACCTACAACTGAGCACAAAACTCTGCAACCGTCAAGTCCCCCTTCGAGGTGGACTATGGATTCAACCCATTGTTGACATTGGACATCCTTTCGCTACCACTACAAGAGAGAACAAACTTGGATGCGAGTGCAGGAGAAAGTTACCTCAAGAAGGTGCATGGAGATACAAGGCGCACGATCGAAAACAAAGTGCAATGACTCGCCACCAAGCTCAACACCAACAAGCACCCCATGGTGTTCAACGCCGGAGATCTTGTGTGGCTACACCTAAGCATATACTGCTTCCCCACCGAGCGCAAGTCAAAGCTTCTACCTCACGCAGATGCACTATTCAAGGTGCTAGCATGCTACAACAACAATGCCTACAAGATCGGCTTCCCACGTGAGAAGTTAACATCGGTGAGATCTTCAACATCAAGGACTTATATACCTTCCATGGTGATGAGGTTATTGATCCGAGAGGAGATCTTTCCCAAGAGGGCGAAGATGATGTGGAGCATCCTATGGTCATCCCCATGGACATGCCGTCATCTGATATGTACATTTTGCATCATGTTTTCATATTGATATTTATTGCAATTCGGACTGTTATTTTACTTTATTATACTATTTTTATGCCTTCTTTCTCTTATTTGCAAGTTTCATATGAAGAGGGAGATTGTCGACGGCTGGAATTCTGGACCGGAAAGGGCTATATGAGAGACACTTATTCTGCACAACTCCAAATGACCTGAAATTAATAAAGAATTATTTTGGAATATATAAATTTTATTGGTGAACAAAACAATGGTAGGGGACCCACCAGGCAAGCAGAAGCCCGAGGGCGCGCCCTACCCCAGGGTGCACCCCTGGACTTGTGGGGCCCCTGGCAGGCCTCCGAAGCCCATATTCTCCTATATGATGCCATCTGACCTAGAAAAAAATCAAAAGGAAGATTTCGGGACAAAGCACCGACAACTCGAGGCGGAACCTGGCATGAGCACTTTTGCTCTCCGGCAGAGCGATTCTGCTGGGGATACTCCCCTCTAGCAGAGGGGAATCAAAGCCATCGTCATCACCAACAATCCTCTAATCATGGGACGACCAATCTTCATTAACATCTTCACCAGCACCATCTCATCTCAAACCGTAGTTCATCTCTTGTATTTAATCTTTACCTCAAAACCTCATATTGGTACCTCTAGGTTGCTAGTAGTGTTGATTACATCTTGTAGTTGATGCTAGTTGGTTTATTTGGTGGGAGATTATATGTTTAGGTCCTTTATGATATTCAATACCACTCTGATCTTTAACATGAATATGACTTCTGAGTAGTTACATTTGTTCTTGAGGACACGGGAGAAGTCTCGTTATAAGTAATCATGTGACTTTGGTATTCATTCGATATTTTGATGATATGCATGTTGTTGCTTCCTTTAGTGGTCTCTGTGAACATCGACTACATGACACTTCACCATACTTGGGCCTAAGGGAAGGCATTGTGGAACAGTAATTAGATGATGGGTTTCTAGAGTGACAGAAGCTTAAACCCTAGTTTATGAGCTACTCCGTAAGGGATTGATTTGGATCCATATGTTTCATGCTATGGTTAGATTTATCTTAATTCTTCTTTCATAGTTATGGATGCTTGCGAGGGGTAATCATAAGTGGGAGGATTGTTCAAGTAAGAACAACACCCAAGCACCAACCCACCCACATATCAAATTATCAAAGTAGTGATTGTGAATCAAACAAACATGATGAAAGTGACTAGATGAATTCCCATATGTCCTCAAGAACGCTTTGTTTTCTATAAGAGAAAGTTACGGCTTGTCCTTTGCTATAAAAAGGATTTGGATACCTTGATGCACCTTTGTTACTATTTCTACTTGTCACTTGTTACCCATAATTTCAGTGCCTGTAGAAAATACCTTGCTGAAAACCGATTGTCATTTCCTCCAGCTCCTCGTTGGGTTCAACTCTATTACTTATCTAGAGGACTACGATTGACCCCCTATACTTGTGGGTCATCAAGACTCTTTTCTAGCGCCGTTGTCACAGAGTGAAGCACCTTTGTTAAGTGGAATTTGCTAAGGAAACATTTATATTACGTGCTAAAATTACTGTAACTTTTCACTATGGAAAACAATGCTTTGACAGGTTTGTTTGGGGTATCTTCACCTGGACTAGAAGCACAAAGAGTTTCCCCTCAACCTACTGCACCTACTGAAAATATTTATTATGAAATTCCTTCGGGTATGTTAGAGAAACTGCTAGCTAATCCTTATGCAGGAGATGGAACAGTACATCATGACATGCACTTGATATATATAGATGAAATTTGTGGATTGTTTAAGCTTGCAGATTTGTCCGAGGATGGAGTTAAGAGGAATGTATTTCGTTTATCTTTGGAGGGAAACTTTGATAGGGCATAGGCTATTGGATCTTACTGGAATATGGGATTGGAATTGGCAGAAGTTGCAATTTCATGAAAGGATTTATCCTATGCATCTGGTTCACCGTGATCGAACTCTGGGATAGTAGCTACATTTAGTGAATCATTTGCTGCTAATGTTGATCTCCCTAAGGAGAAGTGGTTTAAATATCAACCCCTATGAAAGAAAAGATAGAGGAACACGTTATAGTTAAAGATGAAGCTATCATTTACAATGTTGATCCAAATGTGTCTACTGCTTATATTGAGAAACCTCATTTTTCCTGTTAGGATTAGGGAACATGATCAAGCTACAACTATGGTTAATAGAAGTAATATTAGAACACCTAGACCCTCTAAACAAATTAAGGTTGAACCTAACACTGCAATGGTTAAAGATCTCTTGGTTGATAATATTGATGGCATGTTATTTATTTTTTGCAATGATGCTACTAGAATTGCTAAACCCGTTAGAAATGAACATGAGAAGCTAGATAAGAATAAACCTGTAGTGGGCATGCCTGTTGTTTCTGTTAAAATTGGAGATCATTGCTATCATGGCTTATGTGACATGGGTGCTAGTGTTAGTGCTATTTCGTTTACCCTATATCAAGAAACTATGAATGGTATTGCACCTGCTGAGATTGAGGATATTCATGTCACTATAAAGCTAGCAAATAGAGATACTATTACACCGCCTAGGATTGTTCGAGATGTTGAAGTCTTTTGTGGTAAGATCAAATACCCTACTGATTTCTTAGTACTTGGTTCACAACAAGATAATTTTTGTCCCAATTATATTTGATAGACCTCTCTTGAATACCATTAATGTTGAAATTGATTGTGTTAAAGAAAATATTAGAGTTAAATATGGTAATGTATCTCATCAATTCAATTTCTATAAGTTTCGTAGATAGCCACATGAAAAGGAATTGTCTAGTAAGGATGAAACTATTGGTCTTGCTTCTATTGTTGTTACTCCTACCGATCCTTTAGAAAAATATTGAAAATGATATGCACATGAATGAAAGGAATGAAATAGATGATATATTCTTCAAACAAGTACCAATCCTTAAACATAACTTTCCTATTGAAACTCTTGGGGACCCTCTTCCACCTAAGAGTGATCTCATGTTTGAATTAAAGAAATTACTAGACACATTGAAATATGCTTATCTTGATGAAAAGAAGATATATACTATGATTATTACTGCTAACCTTTCAGATCATAAAGAAAAGAGGTTACTTCAAATTCTGAAGAAGCACCATGCAGCTATTGCATATACTCCTGATGATCGTAAGGGCATTAGTCCCACTCTATGTCAGTGCAAGATTAATGTGGAGCATGATGCTAAGCCAGTTGTTGATCATCAATGATGATTAAATCCTAAGATGAAGGATGTGATAAGAACTGAAATATTAAAGCTTGTGGAGGCAGGTATAATTTATCGCATAGTTGATAGTAGATGGGTAGGTCATGTTCATTGTGTCCCTAAGAAAGGAGGCATTGCCATTGTTCATACTAATAAAATGAACTTATCATGGTTATAGAATGGTAATTGATTTCAGGAAATTAAATAAACTACAAAAAGGAAATGCCCATGAATTAGTCACTTGTTATTGAACCATTTGATGTTTGGGGATTTGATTATATGGGACTGATACATCTCCAATGTATCTATAATTTTTTATTGTTCCATGCTATTATTATCCATCTTGGATGTTTTATATGCATTTATATGCTATTTTATATGATTTTTGGGACTAACTTATTAACCTTGAGCCTAGTGTCAGTTTCTGTTTTACCTTGTTTTTGAGTTTCGCAGAAAAGGAATATCAAACGGAGTCCAAATGACATGAAAATTTACAGTGATTATTTTTGGACCAGAAGAAGCCCATAGAGCATCGGAGATGGACCAGAAGAGTCCCGAGGCCACCACAAGGGTGGAGGGTGCGCCCTACCCCCTGGGCACACCCCCTACCTTGTGGATGCCTCGTGGACCCCCGGACTTGTTCCTGATGCCAACACCTCTTATATATCATCAAACTTCCAGAACAGAACCTAGATCGGGAGTTCCACCGCCGCAAGCCTATGTTGCCACCAAAAACCAATCGGGACCCTTGTAGCGACCACGGTCCCAATGGATCGAAGTCTTTGTGTTTCAGTGTCATCCCTGGATCGGTAATGCTGACGCACACATAGTACTCGAGGAATTATAACAAAGTTCAATCACACACTTATTACTTCGAGTCCTCATAAAGAGTATGATTACCCAAAAGTATCATGGCTGAAGGCCATCTATACTAAATAACTGCGGAAGCTTCCAAGGTAAATGAGTCCGTCAACTCCAACGGCATAGCTGAGTGCAAGACAATGACCTATCGCACCTTATTCGTCGTCTGAGTAGTCTGCAACATGAGACGTTGTAGCCGTGTAGGTCAGCACATTGAATATGCTAGCAGAGTTACACTGAAAAGCAATGAAATGCAAGAACTATATCTACATGCAATATTAGGCTGGTGGGGGCTCTAAGTTTATGATTTTGCATAAATCTAGTTTTTCCCTACAACAAAGGAATAAATTTATTTAACTACTCCCAAGTTGTTCCAATATTTGAGAAGGTTCCCCCAACTCAAATCCCAATTAAACAATATCATCATTAAACCCAATTCAATTTAATTAAAGAGTGATGAGATCAACAATAATATCGAATTCCAGATAATCAAAACGTCCATAACCGGGGACACGGTAACCATGATTAGTTTATACACTCTGCAGAGGTTGCGCACTTTTCCCCACAAGACAGACCGCATCCATGATCGAAAGATTGAGACATAGTATTTTTGAAGCTTTAACTCTCTACTCCGGGTAAACCGGTACACCTACTTTCCCTCTACATCTGCTAGTCCACCTCTTCGAGAACTGATACAACTTACTCAACTATGCCAGAGCCCATAATGGCTTGTGGCTGCACACGGAAGTTTCTAGTCACGAAATATCATATGATCCCTTTGAGCCTGGGTGGCGAACCGAGAAAAATCACATGGATACTCTGGGATTTCCCTTAATGGAAAACACTGGGTTCCCCAGGTGCCCCAACCAATCCACCCAGATGTGTATTAAAGTTGCCACCTTAATGATAACGAAGATTAATAACTCTCATAACTTCCATGTGAATCACGATCCAATCCCCGTCTACGAGCATGGCTAAGCATAAATAAAGCATAACGTATATTCCCAGGGTGATCAAAAGGTATTAGGTTCATACCTCAAGTACTGCAACCAACCCACATGTTCCCAATCCTACTCATGCAAATATTTGAGGGGCACAACTAATGCATAGTAAATACTGGGTATAGAAGAGTATGATCAAAATGTAACTTGCCTTGCTAACGATGTGCGAACTCTACAGATTTGTAGTAACAAGGTTCGCACTCCGGGTAATCTAGCATAGACAAACAGTAGCATACATAAGCAATCACTCAAACAAAACAACGAGAAAACGAGAAAAGATCCAAATCAAACCACGAAACAAGCAAATGGCTAAACTAAATAGAAAACAAAACCTAACAGCATTATTTTCATGTGGATTAGATCTTAACAGTAGGTACACGTGATTAGCTACAATTTGCAAAAAGAAACAACTCAAACGGAGAAACGAAACTCAAGATACGAACGAAACAAGATAGTTTACTAATCTGAACTGAACTCAAATTTTAAAGTGTCAAAAACATATTCAAGTTGGTTAACTGGAAATAATAGATCCTTACGAAGATTTAGGTGTTGGTTTCATCTAATTTGGACAAACGAGCAAAAAGTTACGCTAGTTTTAAGATCAGGGGCTAAATCGTGATAAAACTATTCATGGATAGATCCCTGACCGAAAAATAAAACTAAAAAGAAAAAATCTACCGCGTGAACGTTCGTTAACAGAACTAATCTGACGAAAACCATTCGTTAAATGATCTAAACGAACGAACATTCATTATTTAAACAACCTAATAAAAATAAACCGATCTAACCCTAAAAACCAAAAAAAACGTAAACAAAAACCATTCTAACCGGCGGTTCTTACAATGTCTTCCATAGAGTTCCTCTAGGCCATTGCCGGTGCCCATCCATTTCCTACAGTTCTTCTACATCTGCTGACAATGCTCGTCCAGAGTCACGCCTAGGGTCGACCAAGCTAGAGTCCATACTGACAGACGGCTGCATAGGTAAGCTTCTGGTCAAGGTATATCCTACCATCTCTTTGTGGCTGGGTGAAGCTTTCCGCAAAATGTCATGGCGCTTCTCCATGCATTTGTCGGATTTCGGGCTTCGCATACCCAAGAAAGGTTCGAACTCAGGGGTGTGTGCGAAGAACTCAACCTCTCGAGCCTCCCAATCCGCAGCTCTCACGACCTAGCTCGATGAACACGACAGAGAAAGACTCAGCAGTTTACCCAGGTTTGGGCCACCTTGCAGTGTAATACCCTACTCCTGCTTTGTGGTGGATTGGCCTCGCGATGGGATGAGGATGAACTGGTACAAGTGGAAGAATAGCTTCAGGAGGCCTGTTCTTGTGATGAGCTCTTGGTGGTTCTATGAGCTGATCGTCTGGTGAGTTGATCGATCGATCTCCCTTTCTACAATGGTGGCTAGGTCCTATTTATAGTGGTGTTGGTCCTCTTCCTCCAAAACTTAGGCGGGAAGGGATCCCACAACAGCCAACTTTGAAGGGGAACAAGAAGTACATCTAATCCTGACGAAAGGTGGTCTTCGGTGTCGGCATTCTGCGAACGGGGGTCCCCAGACTTGCCTGCCTGCGGCCTGCGGCGTGGCTCAAGCGGAGGCCCAGTGCAGCCTAGCTTCATCACCTCAAGCTCAAGACCCTCGCGAGGGGCCAAGCCTTGCGGGGCGGACGACAGGAAGCTTTCTCAGGATCAGCCTCATCAAGGGAGCTCGCGAGGAGGTGGAGAGATCAACGGAGGGTACCTCAAGAGGTGCCCGTGACGCAAGCCATGACGATCGAGACCAGGCGGGGGCGAGGCAGGCGCCGGCCTGCGCAGTGTCCTTGTTTCCCCTTTGGTGCAAAGGGGGCAAGCACAGGCCAAGGCATCAGGCAAAGGTTGCCGTTTCGGTGCAACAAGACCAAGACCAGTGGGACGGCAGGATGGAGGTCACCGTGGAGCCCAGGACGGCATCACCGTCAGAGTATTTGGCAGTCGAAGACCAACTTTAGTCAGGATAAGTGTACTTGATGTTCCCCTTCAAAATGGCCAATTGTTGGCGCCCTTCCCGCTCATTATTTGGGGAGAGGCACAGGGCCTCTCTCTGTAAATAGAGCTAGCCACCACAGAGTAAGGGGGGAGAGATCCAGATTTTGGGTAGAATAGAGAGAGAGCGAGGAAGTTGAACTCACCCAGGCAGTTCATTGCACCAACTCAAGAACAGCACCTCGTGAGGCTGTTCTCCCTTTGTATTGTTCATCATCAGCCCCTGAGGCAATCCACCACACCACACACCGGAGTAGGGTATTACACCACAATGGTGGCCTGAATTAGTATAAACCCCGTGTCCCTTGTGTGTTCTTCTTTCTAGCCTAGATTCCTTGCGAGGCTTCGAGACGTGAGTTGGTAGGGGAAAGATCTTCATGCGCACCCCAGAGTTCGAACCTCAAGGGTCTGCCGGAACCCGAAATCTGACATTTGCCGTGCTAGGTAGGGGTGCGCCGGAATCCTTCTTCCACTGCCCCATGGTTCGTCGTCCGTCGCGCCCATGTCTGACGCTCGCCGAGCCTGCGCCGAGCATCGGGCTGCTCTCGCGGCCCATGTCACCCAGACGGCCCCCGTTGGCGGGCCTCCCCATTGTTCCCCATCGCCTGCCGCCCACGCTGCCACTGGCCCAGCGGGGAACGAGCAGCAGGTGTCATCGCTGCATCCCTCGGTGCGGCGGGAAGGCCGCACCGCCACCCCGTCGCAGACTCCGGCAGGCTCGTCGTCGCATGCTCGTCGCGCTCCCGCGGACGCGCATGCCGCACTGCTCCTGGCACGTGAGCTCCTGCACTATCGCCCCGTCGACAACCTCTACGACGAGTGGCTCACTCGTATCACCGAGCTCATTAGCGCCGAAGGGGGCTCCCCTGCGCCGTCCCTCTCGCTGCATAGCCCTCCGCCCTGCGCCAGCAACGCAGCTCCGGAGGCACCTCCGCTGCCTCCTCCTCAAGAAGGCGCCCTGGCCCAAAGGCGCGCGACCCCTGGATGAGACCCACTGCGCCCAGCGCCCGCGCAGCAAGAAAAGAGCTACCATGTGGTCCCTCACCCTCAAGAAGTTGCTCGTGTGCTCCCAGCGCCAGCACACCATGACTGCGTTCCTGCTCCAGCGTGCCAAGACCCCGCGCTGCTGCTGGCGGCTGCGCGCGGAGACCTCCAAGATCAAAACCTTTGTCACCAAAGGCCCCCTCTAGCCACTGCAGGCTGCCGCGCCTTCACCGCAGAGCTGCGCAGTGTGGCCTGGCTGGGCAAGTTAAGCCAGATCTGCCTCCTCACTATGACGGTACTGCCGACCCCGCGGAGTTCCTCCAGCTCTACGAGCTAGGCATCGAGGCGGCCAACGGGGACGAAAAGGTCATGGCGAACTGGTTTCCCATGCTGCGCAAGGATGGCGCCCGCACCTGGCTCCTGAACCTGCCTCCCAGCACGATCTCCTCTTGGGACGAGATGCGCACTCGCTTCATCGCCAACTTCCAAGGCACTCGCGACCAGCCCCCGGCCATGAGTGACCTGCGCCGCATCAAGCCACAACCAGGAGAGACCCTGCAGAAGTACATCCAGCGCTTCAACAACGCCCACCTCAAGATCCCCAGGGTGACTGAGGAAGCCATCATCTCAGCCTTCTCCGATGGCGTGCGTGACATCAAGATGAAAGAGGAGCTAGCAATCCATGAAGACATGTGCACATCTCTGGAGCTGTTCAACTTGGCGACCAAGTGCGCCAGGGCTGAGGAAGGGCGCCTCTCCCTCCTCGAGCTTCCGACTGCTGATCCGGAAGAGAAGAAGACCAAGGTGAAGGACGAGAAGCGCAAAGGAGCTGCTATGCTCGCAGTAGAGCCAGACACCAAGCGAGGCAGGGATTAGCCGGAGTCATCCAAGGGCAGCCTGTAATGCGTGTACCACGACCTCCACACCCACAACACCAACGAATGCCAAGAGCTCAGGGCTGTGTGAGTGGACGTATCGGCCGACGCCCCGAGCGCAACGATCGGGGCTATGGCCAAGGAGGAGAAAGAGGTGGAGGACGATGGGAAGATCGTGGCCCTCCCCAAGGCTGGCGTGACCGACCTCGCGAGGACCGCTGGCAGGACCAGCCTCTCGAGGGAGGTTGCAAGGCAATGCAGGCCTCCCTCCTCTGCCACCACTGCCAAGGAGGAATGAAGACTATCATCAGGACGAGGGGGCTGGCGGCTTCCAGGAGCCGCACGCAATCGCTTGCATCCTGGGCGGTGCCCATGCCCCAGCCTCACAGCGCATCTTCAAGCAGTTTGCTCGCGAGGTGAATGCAGTCCTCCCCAAGCTTGAGGCCACGCGCCCTCTCAGGTGGTCTGCATGCGCTATCACGTTCAGCTCAGTGGATCAGCTCAAGTGCGCGGCAACGGCCGGAGTCCTCCAAATTCTTTGTTCCCCAGTCATCAGCAATGTGCAAGTCACCAGGACCCTCATCGATGGCGGAGCAGGACTCAACATTCTGTCCGTCGAGACGTTCAATAATCTCCAAGTTTCATATGATTAGCTTTAGTCGACCAAGCCTTTCTCAGGAGTTACTGATGGCTCCACTATTCCTATAGGGCAAGTTTGCCTTCCTGTCACCTTTGTGCAGTGCAACAACTACCACACCGAGCTCATTGACTTCGACGTCGCCCACACTCGCCTGCCATAAAATGCCATCCTCGGGTACCCAGCCCTGGCCAAGTTCATGGTAGTGACTCACCATGGCTACAATGTCCTCAAGATGCCTGGAAGCGGTGGAGTCATCACAGTCCCCTGTGAAGAAAAGGATGCAGTGTGTTCTCTTGAGCATGCCTTCCAGGCCGCGGCAATCGAAGACCCGGATCACAGGAGCGGGAGCCTTCCCGAGGTAGTCCCTAAGAAGAAGAAGACTTCACCTGGCCCAAACCATCAGGAGGCAGGCACCTCCAGAGGCATTGCGTCAGGATCCGCGCCCGTCCAAGGGGCGCCACCCTCTGTCGCATAGGAAGGCATGCCCAGCGCCCTCCTCGGGCAAGGCTTAGGGGCTCTCTCCTGGAGGGCACCGACTTTGCCAAGGTCATGAGGGAGGCGCTCGGGCACCACTTGGAGGCGGGCTTCAAAGCACGTTTCCCTCAGGAAGGTACGAGGCAAGGAGGGCCAAACCCTCAGGAGTTCATCGCGAGAAACACTCAGAAGTTGCAGGAGTCAAGAGTCATGCGCTGCAGCCACCGCTTGCCGGCCGTAGATCCCCATCCTAGCGAGGATGTGGGCTGCACGTCTGCATCGACGTGCCAGGGCTCAATCGAGCCACGTCTCAGGAGCGCCTCTAGCCTTCGCGCGTGGGGCGTTGCGAGGGTCCACATCACAACTACATTCGCATGCCTTTCGGCCTGCCGAACGCGGTCGCTGCTCATCAGCGCCTGTTGAGGAGCATTCTGGAGGCTCAGGAGGTCAGGCATTGCGCGGTCCTGGCAGAGATGGAGATGGTCCTCGAAGATCCACCTGCGCGCCCGGAGCCTCCTGAGGCTCCTCGTCCTGGGAGCTCGCGAGGGTCAGCTTCCTCACCGTGTGTCGTCCCCTACTTCATTATCCCTTCATCTCCGATGGTATCAGGTGACATCTGTCAAAGTTCCATTTTAAGCTGGGAGCGCCAACAGGGCTGCATCATTCCCAGGTCACGTGGGTCCGTCCCCGCGGCATGTATCCATTTTGCTTATGTTCTTTGCCTACCTTGTTGGGGGCGCCCCTCGGGCTGCATTATCCCCAAGCTGCTCGGGCCTGACCCAGTGGCGTTTGCTTTTTCCGCATCTATCTATATGGATTTTCTCCATCATGCTTAACCTGCTTGACGTAATCGCCTGCTCGATGGACACCTACCTTTGGAGCCGCTCGCTCTAGCACGGCGCTCGTGTATGGGTCCGTCCCTGCAACACCGACAAATCTGAGTGGCCGAGCTCTGGCCGTGGCAGCCGTGCAAGGCGCCACCTCACCAGGCCCTCAGTGCCCCAATCACTTCCTCGGAGCAACCAATGGTTGGCTGGCAACCGTAACGGCAGACCTTGTTTTCCCTCGTGAGTGGTATGCAGGACCCGCTCCAGGAGTAACGCTGGGGGCGTCGCGAGCTTTCTCTCCCTCTCTCCGGCACTATCCGCTCGCGTGTTAAAAGGGGGGCGCCTAAGCATCGCAACTCATGGGCTCTTACTGGCTCTCCAGCCCTCACCCCTTGGCCTTGACCCACGGCATCGCAACCTGTCATCCTAGCGGCAGCAGAGCTCGCTCGAGGGCCGGGACCTGAGGACGTAGAGCATGAAGGAAAGTGCGGGGAAGAGGGAAGAAGCTCACGAGGGCCTAACCCAGCAACACCCCCAGCCGCCGCCGCCATGTAGGCCTAGCACCTCGCCGAAAAGTACTCCAAACCTATGAGATAAGTCACGCAAAAACTGAATCGACTCAGCGCTAAACCCTCACCTACTATAGCTCTGTCACGGCAATGTTGCCTGCCTTTCTTGCCCAGCAGAGGCTTCTTGAGTGCTAAAGGGGACCTCCTGAGCATTGCGACTCAGGGGATCTTGCTGGACCTTGGGCCGCTCACCTCCTGGCCTTGACCACGGTATCACGACCTGGCATACCAGCGACGGCTGAAGCCTACCTGGGGACCGGGACCTATCGGTGTAGAGCACCAAGCCCTCGTGAGGAAACAAAGGGGGAGCTGAGCCGGGGCAGAACGCGCCTCCCGCATCGTTTCATGATACGGATGTACAATTCACAAAAGACATGGCATGCGCCTTACATACCCCCATGTGGTGTCATTACAATTCCTCGTAGGGAACAAAAGATGCTAAGGAGCGATAACTACGCGCACCTCCGCAGGAGATGCCATCATCAACAATGCGTCATCAGGCGCCGATGTTAACCCCATCCAGATCAGTAGCACCAATGGCCTGATGCAGCCGCCCTGCTCCGGGCGCGATGCGAGCTCGGGGGCTCGTAGCTGTCGTCGCTTGTATCCAAAGTCTTGTGAAGCTCGGCGGAGTCGCTGGACCCTCCGGCTCCTCCGCTGCTGCGTGAGGAGCTGCTCGGGAAGCGGTTGGCAGGCCTGGTCCTCGCCACTCCGATGCCCCGGCCGCCTCCCTTGGGGAAGCATTCCATCCGGCGTCCTTCCGCGTCGAAGACCTTGAAGAACATCAAGGAGGCACCATCGTATTCGAGATGGATTACGAGGGCGCCCCCTGTCCGGCAGACCCGGGCGATCTCGCCCCAGCCATAGGTCAGGAAGACCTTGCCCGGGGCGACAACCTCGACCTCCCCCTCGGTCGCGGGGGTGTTGCAGTCAGCGTGCTGCAGCCAGAGCTCCCGAGGCCCCCTCGGCGGAATCTCGAAGGCCAAGGAGGAAGGAAGGCGAATCCAAGATCAAGGAGGCATGGCGGCGTGAAGCCCAAGCTAGTGAGAAGATCCCTCAGCATGGACTCCGGGGGGAACGACCTGCACCGCCGTAACTCGCCAGTGTTGACGGCGGCACCGTCGGTGTCGCTCGACGCCTTCTTGTCCAGGGCTCTCGATTCGGGCGTACAAGGGCAGCGGAAACCCAGGCGGCAGCCGCTCGTACCAGGGCCTCGACGCCTCATGCCGAGCACCCTCATCTCGGCGGGAGGGGACTGGCCGCTTCTTCGGCGGGAGCGGGTCGGGACCCTCTCGGGGGGCCTTTCCCTTTTCTTTTGCAGAAAACCTGCGGATCGGCGCAATTGGCGTAAGGTGGAGCAAGGGCGAGGAAGAAGAAGAAAGGGAGTAGCAGGAAGGAATGGACTGGAAGGGCTCGCTCCGTTCCGTACTTATAGCCGGAGGAGGCCAGCCGTCAGCCTCCACGTTCGTAGGTAATCATGACCCATTTTTGCATGCAGGGACTTGTCAAATCGTGTGGTTGCCAAGGCATCGTGGGGAAGCGGAGACGCCCACTTCCAATCAATCGCCACGCGGCGCCCAAGGCCGCAGGCTATTGGGTCCCGCAGTGCTTCGCACTTGCCCCTTCGCTTCTCTGCTAAGCCAAGTCCGGGCACGCCTTGGGCCTGGAGGCTACTATCGGCGTTCTGGGAACGGGGGTCCCCACACTTGCCTACCTGCGGCCTGCGGCGCGGCTCAAGCGGAGGCCCAGTGTAGCCCAGCTTCATCAGCTCAAGCTCAAGACCCTCGCGAGGGGCCAAGCCTCGCGGGGCGGATGATAGGAACCTTTCTTAGGAGCAGCCTCATCAGGCGAGCTCGCGAGGAAGCGGAGAGATCAAAGCAGGGTACCTCGCGAGGTGCCTGTGACGCAAACCATGACGATCGAGACCAGGCGGGCACCGACCTGCGCAGTGTCCTTGTTTCCCCTTTGGTGCAAAGGGGCAAGCACAAGCCAAGGCATGAGGCAAAGGTTACCATTTCGGTGCAACAAGACCAAGACAAGCAGGAAGGCAGGATGGAGGTCACCGTGGAGCCCAGGACGGCGTCACCGTCAGAGTCTTTGGCAGTCGAAGACCAACTTTAGTCAGGATAAGTGTACTAGATGTTCCCCTTCAAAATGGCCAATTGTTGGCGCCCTTCCCGCTCATTATTTGTGGATAGGCCCAGGGCCTCCCTCTATAAATATAGCTAGCCACCATAGAGTAAGGGGGGAGAGATCCAGATTTTGGGTATACTAGAGAGAGAGAGAGAGAGGCAATTGAACTCACCCAAGCAGTTCATCACACCAGCTCAAGAACAGCCCCCCGCGAGGCTGTTCTCCCTTTGTATTGTTCATCATCAGCCCCTGAGGCAATCCACCACACCACACACTGGAGTAGGGTATTACACCACAATGGTGGCCTAAACCAGTATAAACCCCACGTCCCTTGTGTGTTCTTCTTTTTAGCCTATATTCCTTGCGAGGCTTCGAGACGTGAATTGGTAGGAGAAAGATCTTTGTGCGCACCCCAGAGTTCGAACCTCAAGGGTCTGCCGGAACCCGAAATCCGACATTCGGCTGCAAAGTCTCTAAGCATCACGCCATGGTGGGCTCGGTGATGACACCATCCTGCCATTCTAGTGGTCTTGTTCCATTTGCATGCAAATGGAAACCTTTGGATGATTCCTTGGGACTCCACACCTAGGCTTGCCTCCTTTGCACCAAAGAGGAAACCTGCCGTACTGCGCTCGTTGGTGCGCACCTGGCCTTGGTCGTCATGGTTGATGTCATTTCAGCCTCGTCAGGCTGGGTCTTGCATAGAAATCTCTGCTGCGCTCAGGAGGCAGCCTAAGGTGGCCGCTTCCTCGAGAGGTCTTGATGTCGCCCGCCTCGTGAGGCTTGACCCCTCGCGAGGGTTTTGTCTTGCCGTAGTCGAAGGTGAGCCATACCAGGCCATCGATGAAGCCATGTTGCGGGCCGCAGGCAGGCAGGGCTGGGTACCCTGGTTCCCAGAACACCGACAGAAGCCCCCGGGCCCAAGGCGCGCTCGCATTTGGCTTTGAGGCGAAGCCAAAGGGCAAGTGCGGAACGCCACGGGCCCTACCGCCTGTGGGCCGTGAAGGCGCGTGTCTCTTGACAAGACATGGGCGTCTCTGCTTCCCCACGCTGCCTTGACAATCATCAAACTTGAGAACTGCGTGCTGCAAGCCCAACCTTGCCTATATTGTCTGTCGTGCTCGCCTTCTGCTTTCTCTTCCCTTGTGAGCTTGCGCACCCTTCTCCAACCGCCGCGCCTTTCTCTCCCTCTTCCACTACCATGGTTACAAAGTCGAAGAAGAGGAGTAGTGCTCGCACGCCCGTGGATCCCTCACTAGAGCTGGAGCCCGCGTTGGATCGGTCGACGGTAATCAACCAGGAGGGGTTGGACAAGGTCCGTTTGTCTCTCACAGTCAATTCCCACGAGTCGGGGGCGACGAAGGCCTGGCCGGCCTCTTGCGGCTCGATCGAGATGGGGGCCACTGAGATCCCTCTTCATCTTCATGCCCTTTCAGCCGACCTGATTCCTCCTTTCTCTGACTTCTTCAACGTCATGCTCTCGCAGTACCAGATCCAGGCGCTGCATCTGGATCCGGCTTCCATTGTCCTTCTTCCCATCTTCGCCTTCTTGTGCGATGTAACGCCCCGGATTCCATGCGCTAGGTGTCTGTCAGTTATTCGCCGTCGTTTCCATGTCATTTTCTTGTGTGTTGCATTTTATCATGTCATCATGTGCATCTCATTTTTCATACGTGTTCGTCTCATGCATCCAAGCATTTTCCCCGTTGTCCGTTTTGCAATCCGGCACTCCTATGTCATCCGGCGTTCCCCTTTTGTCTCTTTTTGTGAGCGGGTGTTAAACATTCTCGGAATGGACCGTGATTTGCCAAGCGGCCTTGGTACACCGCCGGTAGACCGCCTGTCAAGTTTCGTTCCATTTGGAGGTCGTTTGATGCTCCAACGGTTAACCGGGTAGCCGTAAAGGCCTCTTTTGTGTTGCAGCCCAACACCCCTCCAAAACAGCCCAATAACCCATCCAAACCCCCTCCATCCTCTCGGTCGTTCGATCACGATCGTGTGGGAGAAAACTGCTTCTCATTTGGAGTCTCCTAGCTCCCTCTACCTATATATAGACCCTCCCCGCAAAATTTCTCGGTCTAAACCCTAGCAGTATCCTCCCTCCCCGTGCCGGAAATGTCCGCCGCCACCGGACGAAACCGCCGCCGCCGCCCGCGCCAATCGAGGTGTGCCACGTGGCACTCCCCGCCATCAGTCGCAGCCGGCCCGCTCGGGCCCGAGGCAGGCCCTCCCCAGCCAGCGCCCGCTCCCGCGTCGTGCCCCGTCGCCGACCGCGCCGGCCGCCCGCGCCTCCGCGCCGACGCCCGCCTCCACCGCTCGCCGTCGACCGCGCGCCTCCCGCCGGACCCCGCCGCCGGTCCCTTCCCTCCCCGCCGCCGACAAGCACCGCCCGAGAGCCCCGCCGAGCACCCCACGCGCCCCCGCACCGGCGCGGCTCCGCCACCTCACCTACGCCGCCATGCCCGTCCCTCGCCACCGGCCTCCTTCCGGCCAGATCCGGTCGCCCCGGACCGGATCCACCCCGTCGCCCGGGCCCGATCCACTTTGCCCCGGCCGGATCTGCGACCCGCTTCGCGACCCGATCCACTCCGCCGGCGTTGACTCCCCCCCCCCTCGAGGTTGTTTTCATCACTAAGTCCTGAAATTCTATCATTATGTGCCTATGTTCATCATGCCATATCTACATGCATACTGCTCCGTTTTGTGCTTATGGTATATCAAAATGTTCATTGTGAGATGCTCTTCATTTCTTTCATTGTGCCATGCTAGTTTGAGTCCATCTTGATGCCCAAATCATCGTTGCAAGAGTGCTATATGATGTTAACTGTTGTTTGTTAACATAACTTGATGTTTTGTCTTTTTCATTGCATTTTGTGTGTGCATCCTATGAGCATGAGCTCTACATGAGTGTTGGGCTACATAATTCCATATTTACAATGGTGCAATCCATGTATTTTTGGAAGCCTTGTGGTGAGTGCATCGATCTTGTTAAGTAGGGTACTTGCTGTTACTGTTTTGCTAGTCTGAATCTGCTATATCATGATGCTATGTAAACCTGCTGCTACAAGTCATTCTATGCATAATCTGGAGATGTTGACTAAGGATGTTTTGTTATACATGTCATGCTCTATCCATCCATGCCCCTGGTTGCATTTATAGCCTGCTATAGCTTGTTGTAATTTTGATCTTAATTTGCTAAATAATGTTGCTGTCAGCCTGATTAACATCAAGTTCAGTTTTGCCATGAGCTTTGCTAGTGATCCATTAACCCTATGGACTTGCTCTTCCCATTCTTAGCTTCACAAACATGTATTCTTACTGTTGATCACCTTGCCATGCCATGTATTACTCTGTGGTGAGTGATACAAGCTCACCAACATGCCTACTTATTGTTGTTCCTGCCATCTCTGAATCTGTCATATCATTTGCCATGTTTGCAAGGATGCTACCATCTTTTCTGTTGATCTTTGGAATTAGTTCAGTAAGGGAGTTTTGTTCTTTGTCTTTATTACTAGCATGCCATTCCTTTGTTTGGCATGTTAAGTTCCTGTAACATGTTGTTTCATAGCTCTAAACATTGCAACCTGATGTTATTTCTGCTAAGTCTAAAACTGTTATTATTTGCAATCTTGCCATGTCCTTTTGAGCATGTTCTAGTGATTTCTGGAGATAGCTTAGTGTTCATGTTTTGTCATGCTTTACCTGTACTTCATGTCCATGCCTCTTTTCTTACATTGAGATGCTGTAGAATATTGTTTTGATGCTTGTAAGATGCCTAGTTGCTGTTTTGGACTAGTTGCTGTTTTGGACAGCTTGTCCTTTAAACTTGTATAGAGTGTATGTGTTGAACCGTTGCTCCGTTTTGAGTGTGCTCTATATGAAACTTCCTTGATTTTGCATGAAGTTTCATATTATCATGTTGCATCCATGTTTTGAGAGTGTTTACTTGATGTTTGTATGCATTTTGCATCAATGCCATGTTTAACTTGTTTTGCTCATATCTTCTAGGCCGTAGCTCCGAATTAAATGAACTTTATATGTAACTTGACTAGAACTTCGTGTAGATCATCTTGGTGCATCTTAACTTTCTGTTTAACAAATTGAACATAAGGTTTATTCAGTTCTGGACCAATATCTAAATTTGCATATCAGGACTTACCGGAATTGTTATATGTTGTTTTCGGCCTCATTTAAACTTGCCTTGATATGTTGCTCTTGTATGCATCATCTCTTGCCATGAGTAGCCTCATCTAGCTTTTTCATGCATCATACTTGGTTGAGCATCATGTCATGTATATGTGTGGTGTGTTCACCATGTTGTGTGCTTCTTCTCAATAGTTCTCATTTCGTTGCGATCGTGAGGATTCGTTCGTCTACGCTTGGTTCGGCTTGATCCATGCGTCTTCTTCATGGACTCATTCTTCTTCCTTGCAGGATTTCAGGCAAGATGACCGCTACCCTGGATCTCACTACTATCATTGCTATGCTAGTTGCTTCGTTCTATCGCTATGCTGCGCTTCCTATCACTTGCTCCTCAAGCCTCCCAAACTACCATGTCAGCCTCTAACCTTTTCACCCTTCCTAGCAAACCGTTGCTTGGCTATGTCACCGCTTTGCTCAGCCCCTCTTATAGCATTGTTAGTTGCAGGTGAAGTTGAAGATTGCTCCATGGTGGACAGGATTATGTTGGGTATCACAATATCTCTTATATTATTAATGCATCTATATATTTGGTAAAGGGTGGAAGGCTCAGCCTTATGCCTAGTGTTTTGTTCCACTCTTGCCGCACTAGTTTCCGTCATATCAGTATTATGTTCCCGGATTTTAAGTCTCCCACGTGGTTGGGTGATTTATGGGACCCCCTGGACAGTTTGCCTTGAATAAAACTCATCCAGCAAGGCCCAACATTGGTTTTACCCTTTGCCTACCACCTATACGTTTCCCTTGGGAGTAATTAATCCGAGGGTCTCCTTTATTTTAGCCCCCTGGGCCAATGCTTGTCTAAGTGTTGGTCCAAACTAGACCACCGTGCGGGACCATCCCTTGGCAACTGGGGTTACATCGGTACCTGTACGCTTAGCTTATCCGGTGTGTCCTGAGAACGAGATACGTGTGACTCCTATAGAGATTGTTGACACATCGGGCGGTCTTGCTGGTCTTGTTTTACCATTGTCGAAATGTCTTGTAAACCGGGATTCCGAGACTGATCGGGTCTTCCTGGAAGAAGGAATATCCTTCGTTGACCATGAGAGCTTCTGATGGGCTAAGTTGGGACACCCCTGCAGGGTATAAAGTTTCGGGAGCCGTGCCTGCGGTTATGTGGCAGATGGGGATTTGTTAATGTTCGGTTGTAGATAACTTGACACCAGATCTGAATTAAAATTCATCAACCGCGTGTGTAGCCGTGATGGTCTCTTTTCGGCGGAGTCTGGGAAGTGAACACGGTTTTGGGTTATGTTTGACGTAAGTAGGAGTTCAGGATCACCTCTTGATCATTGATAGATTCACGACCATTCCGTTTGCTCTCTTCTCGCTCTTATTTGTGTATGTTAGCCACCATATATGCTTAGTCGCTGCTGCAACCTCACCACTTTACCCCTTCCTTTACCATTAAGTTTTGCTAGTCTTGATACCCATGGTAATGGGATTGCTGAGTCCTCGTGGCTCACATTTACTACAACAACAGTTGCAGGTATAGGTTATGCGATGATCATGACGCGAGAGCAATGTTTGCTTGTTTTGGAGTTCTTCTTCTGCTTCTTCCTCGATCAGAGGATAGGTTCCAGATCGGCAGCCTAGGCTAGCAGGGTGGATGTCGTTTGAGTTTCTATTTGTGTTTCATCCGTAGTCGGATTGTGCTCTTATGTAAGATGATGTTGTATTCATGTGGCATTGTATTCCTTTTGTATGTATCCCCTATCTATTATATAATGTTGATGTAATGATATCCACCTTGCAAAAGCGTCTTCAAGATGCGCTTCTATCCTTGGTGGGACCCTCGAGTTCCTTTAGGATAGGGTTGCATTTTGGGCGTGACATGTTGGTATCAGAGCCTGGACCGACCCTATGACCCCCTAGTTTGATCGGGTAGCTTGGCCATTGTCGAGTCTAGAAGAAAACTTTTTTGGAGTCTAGTTATATCCGAGAGTAGGAATTCTTTTTACTCCTTAGCCCCTTCGTCGCTATGGTGAGGAATCTTGACGTAGGTGTTTTGAATTACTCATCTTCCCCTTCAAATTTTTCTTTAGGATCACGCGGTTAGTTTTTCGTTCGTTGTCCATCCTCTTTTCAATCCGGCGAATTTCTCTTCGAGTGGTTTCGATCCTCGTCATCTTTTGCAAGATCATTTGTCAGTTCTTTCTCAATCGACGTTGTTTTCCCCATTCGAAGTTGTCTTTCTTTTTCCCACCCGCCCTCCCTTCTTCTTCTCGGAACCGAAGTCCGTAATCGAGTATCCATCCAACTCGTGTGAAGCCTTTGCTTTCTTTCAACCAGTGTTTTCTCTTCAAGATTATTCGTTGATTTCCCCTCCCAAGTTGCCTTTGTTTTCCCGCCCTCCCACAATCTTCTTCCCGGAGCCTGAGTCTGTTTCGAGCATCAATTTCATTCGTATGGAGCCTTTTCAGTCTTCCCTCAATTATTTCAACCGGTGAATTCTCGTCTCGTTCGTCATTCTTCATCCCTTTCTTTTTCCAGTGCACTCAATTCAAGTTTTTCGGATTGATCATATTTTTCCTTGGATCAAGTGTTTTCCTTGCTCGTTCGCCTCTCGCTAGTTTATCCTTCTGGAGTGTTCAAGACATCTCAGAAGATTCGTTTGTGTTCCAATTAATTCGAGGTTGTCACCTCATTCAAATATTTTAAGTGTTCCGGCGCATCATCTATCTCTTCAACAATCCTTTCAATGGTGTTTTTCTCTTCAGTGGGCCCTAACCCACAGGTCCTTTCCCAGGATCTTAACTGACTCTTCTAATTTCCCGGAGTTATTCTCAAATTCTTTTCAAGTGTGACGTAAGAATGGATCCCATCAGTCACATGCTTTCTCCAAGATCGTTTTCAAATTCTTTCATTGTTGGCTCAACCTCTTCGCTTGTCATTCTCCCGGAGCATCTCAGTAATTTTGGGGGTGTTTCCCGTCGTCATTTGAAGACCGAAGAAGAGGTTCTCTTAAACCTTGTCTGTTCTCCCGAAGACTCATGTCGCTAGCTTGATGCTATCCGCTCAAATTGTTTCAAGTCATGCAAATCTTTTTCAACCATCCGGAGTATGTCAGCAGTTTTTTTCCCGTTCCTTTTCTCCGGAGGCCATCATTCCAGAAGAATTCTTTGTCCTCACATTTCAGCTGCTGTTACCCAATTATCCCGGTGTTTCGTTCAAGTGTTCTTTAATCAACTCATGGTCTTTTGCATCTAAATCCCCTCAAGCATATTTGTTCTTCTAATTCTTCCCAGTGATTCCATTCCCTTTCGCCATTCAATTTTGAATTCTTCTGGTGGTTCGTCCAAGATTTTTTTCCTTGATTATCATTCAATTCATTCGTTCTTTCCAATCCTACCGGTGGTTCATGAAGACTTTCTCAAGTTTTGTGCTATATTCCCCTTAATCCTTTTCAAGAAGAATAAGTAGTATGCAAAATCCATTGCTTGTCATCAATTTAATTTGATGAAGGATAAGCATACAATAAATCTTATTCTTATTTCATCCAAGTGAGTAATCCCTTCCTTCAGAGTTTTTTCTTGATGAATAAATTCTAGTTCCAAGTGTTTTCATCTTTTCTTTTCCGGAGTTCAAATTTCCTCGGACATTTCGCCGGAAACTTCATCTAAATCTTCACAAGGCTTTAATCTTATTCTTTCATCCTTCATTCTATTTGATCATCTTTTTTCGTCACCGGAGTTCTTCATGGTGGTTCTTCATGATTCAATTCATTCTTCAAGAGTTCATCAAGATTCTTGTTGGTGGAGTTCAAGTATCTTTCTTCTCGAGTCTCGAAGGGTAATTAATTCTCCGTATTCTATTGAAGTGGAGTTTTGCATTTCTTCATTCTTCTCAGCTATCCAATCATTTCCATTTGTGGCTGGTTATTACCTTATGATCTTGAGATGTTACCTATAAGACCACAACAATCTTATTCTTTCGTTGTTGACTTTCTCAACAACTCTGTTTAAACCTTCCTTCTAAAGATGCTTTCAAAATCATTCGTGGCACAAGTTGTCATTTTCTTCTCCGTTCTTTTCATTCAACCCTTTCAATTCTTTCCGGAGGTTTTGTGTCATGTCTTCATCAAGTATCATTCCATCCTTTCAAGCTCGTGTTCTATTCCTCCATGTTTCAGCCGGAGTGCTGCCTAAATCCTTTTAGTCTTATTCGTTTTCTTATCTCGTTCTAACCGGAGTGGTTTCATAGTCTATTTGATTCCGTGAGCATTTGATTCTCTTCATTTTCGTCGTTCCCTCTTCTTCTCGAGTGCTCTCGATTCTTTATTTCTTCTCTTGAGTTCTTGTTTCACCTCATCCCTTTTCCCTTTCGTCTCGGTCCTAAGATCTCGGGACGAGATCTGTTGTTAGTAGAGGAGAGTTGTAACACCCCGGATTCCATGCGTCAGGTGTCTGCTAGTTATTCGCCGTCGTTACCATGTCATTTGCTTGTGTGTTGCATTTTATCATGTCATCATGTGCATCTCATTTTGCATACGTGTTCGTCTCATGCATCCGAGCATTTTCCCCGTTGTCCGTTTTGCAATCCGACACTCCTGTGTCATCCGACGTTCCCCTTTTGTCTCTTGTTGTGAGCGGGTGTTAAACATTCTCGGAATGGACCGTGATTTGCCAAGCGGCCTTGGTAC
This sequence comes from Triticum aestivum, assembly GCF_018294505.1. Classification (NCBI taxonomy): domain Eukaryota; kingdom Viridiplantae; phylum Streptophyta; class Magnoliopsida; order Poales; family Poaceae; genus Triticum; species Triticum aestivum. The sequence goes on from NC_057804.1 coordinate 341,629,449, forward strand.
ACCACCGGTAGACCGCCTGTCAAGTTTCGTTCCATTTGGAGGTCGTTTGATGCTCCAATGGTTAATCGGGTAGCCGTAAAGGCCTCTTTTGTGTTGCAGCCCAACACCCCTCCAAAACAGCCCAATAACCCATCCAAACCCCCTCCATCCTCTTGGTCGTTCGATCACGATCGTATGGGAGAAAATCTCACCTCATTTGGAGTCTCCTAGCTCCCTCTACCTATATATAGACTCTCCCCCCTCCCCGAAATTTCTCGGTCTAAACCCTAGCAGTCTCCTCCCTCCCCGTGCCGGACATGTCCGCCGCCACCGGACAAAACCACCACCGTCGCCCGCGTCAATCGGGGGGCAGCACGTGGCACTCCCTGCCGCCAGTCGCCGCCGGCCTGCTCGGGCCTGAGGCAGGCCCTCCCCGGCCCGCGCCCGCTCCCGCGTCGTGCCCCGCGGCCGCCACGCCGCCCGCCCGCGCCTCCGCACCGGCGCCCGCCTCCGCCGCTCGCCGTCGACCGCGCGCCTCCCGCCGGACCCCGCCGCCAGTCGCTTCCCTCCCCGCCGCTGGCAAGCGCCACCCGAGAGCCCCGTCGAGCGCCCATGTGCCGCCGCACCAGCGCGAACCCGCCACCTCGCCAGCGCCGCCATGCCCGTCCCTCGCCGCCGGCCTCCCTCCAGCCAGATCCGGTCGCCCCGGACCAGATCCACCCCGTCGCCCGCGCCCGATACACTTCGTCCCTGCCCGATCTGCGACCCGCTCCGCGACCCGATCCACTCCGCCGGCGTTGACTTCCCCCTCCCCCACCCCCCCCCCCGAGGTTGTTTTCATCACTAAGTCCTGAAATTCTATCATTATGTACCTATGTTCATCATGCCATATCTACCTGCATACTGCTCCATTTTGTGCATATAATATATCAAAATGTTCATTGTGAGATGCTCTTCATTTCTTTCATCGTGCCATGCTTGTTTGAGTCCATCTTGATGCCCAAATCATCGTTGCAATAGTGCTATATGATGTTGACTGCTGTCTGTTAACAGAACTTGATCTTTTGTCTTTTTCATTGCATTTTGTGTGTGCATCCTATGAGCATGAGCTCTACATGAGTGTTGGGCTACATCATCCCATCTTTACATTGGTGCAATTCATGTATTTTTGTAAGCCTTGTGGTGAGTGCATCCAGCTTGTTAAGTAGGGTACTTGTTGTTGCGGTTTTGCTAGTCTGAATCTGCTATATCATGATGCTATGTAAACCTGCTGCTACAAGTCATTCTATGCATAATCTGGAGATGTTCACTAAGGATGTTTTGTTATACATGTCATGATCTATCCATCCATGCCCCTGGTTGCATTTATAGCTTGCTATAGCTTGTTGTAATCTTGCTCTTCATTTGCTAAATAATGTTGTTGTCAGCCTGATTAACATCAAGTTCAGTTTTGCCATGAGCTTCGCTAGTGATCCATGCACCCTATGGACTTGCTATTCCTATTCTTAGCTTCACAAACATGTATTCTTACTGTTGGTCACCTTGCCATGCCATGTATTGCTCTGTAGTGAGTGGTACAAGCTCACCAACATGCCTACTTATTGTTGTTCCTGCCATGTCTGAATCTGTCATATCATTTGCCATGTTTGCAAGGATGCTACCATCTTTTGTGTTGATCTTTGGAATTAGTTCAGTAAGGGAGTTTTGTTCTTTGTCTTTAGTACTAGAATGCCATGCCTTTTTTTGCCATGTTAAGTTCCTGTAACATGTTGTTTGATAGCTCTAAACATTGCAACCTGATGTTATTTCTGCTAAGTCAGAAACTGTTATTATTTGCAATCTTGCCTAGTCCTTTTAAGCAGGTTCTAGTGATTTCTGGAGATAGCTCAGTGTTCATGTTTTGTCATGCTTTACCTGTACTTCATTTCCATGCCTTTTGTTCTTATGTTGAGATGCTGTAGAATATTGTTTTGATGCTTGTAAGATGCCTACTTGCTGTTTTGGACAGCTTGTCCTTTAAACTTGTATAGTGTATGTGTTGAACCGTTGCTCCGTTTTGAGTGTGCTCTATATGAAACTTCCTTGATTTTGCATGAAGTTTCATATTATAATGTTGCATCCATGTTTTGAGAGTGTTTACTTGATGTTTCTTTGCATTTTGCATCAATGTCGTGGTTAACTTGTTTTGCTCATATCTTCTAGGCCGTAGCTCCGAATTAAATGAACTTTATATGTAACTTGACTAGAACTTCGTGTAGATCATCTTGGTGCATATTAACTTGCTGTTTAACAACTTGAACATAAGGTTTATTCAGTTCTGGACAAATTTCTAAATTTGCATATGAGGACTTACCGAAATTGTTATATGTTGTTTCCGGCCTCATTTAAACTTGCCTTGATATGTTGCTCTTGTATGCATCATATCTTGCCATGAGTAGCCTCATCTAGCTTTGTCATGCATCATACTTGGTTGAGCATCATGTCATGTATATGTGTGGTGTGTTTACCATGTTGTGTGCTTCTTCTCGATAGTTCTCGTTTTGTTGCGATCGTGAGGATGCGTTCGTCTACGCTTGGTTTGGCTTCATCCGTTCGTCTTCTTCATGGACTCGTTCTTCTTCTTGCGGGATTTCAGGCAAGATGACCGCTACCCTGGATCTCACTACTATCATTTCTATGCTAGTTGCTTCGTTCTATCGCTATGCTGCGCTTCCTATCACTTGTTCCTCAAGCCTCCCAAATTACCATGTCAACCTCTAACCTTTTCACCCTTCCTAGCAAACCGTTGCTTGGCTATGTTACCGCTTTGCTCAGCCCCTCTTATAGCATTGTTAGTTGCAGGTGAAGTTGAAGATTGCTCCATAGTGGACAGGATTATGTTGGGATATCACAATATCTCTTATATTATTAATGCATCTATATATTTGGTAAAGGGTGGAAGGCTCGACCTTATGCCTGGTGTTTTGTTCCACTCTTGCCGCCCTAGTTTCCGTCATATCGGTATTATGTTCCCGGATTTTGCATCCCTAACGCGGTTGGTTGATTTATGGGACCCCCTTGATAGTTCGCCTTGAATAAAACTCCTCCAGCAAGGCACAACATTGGTTTTACCCTTTGCCTACCACCTATACCTTTCCCTTGGGAGTAATTAACCCGAGGGTCATCTTTATTTTAGCCCCCCGGGCCAATGCTTGTTTAAGTGTTGGTCCAAACTAGAGCACCGTGCGGGACCATCCCTTGGCAACTTGGGTTACATCGGTACCTGTACGCTTAGCTTATCCGATGTGTCCTAAGAACGAGATACGTGCGACTCCTATCGGGATTGTCGACACATCGGGTGGTCTTGCTGGTCTTGTTTTACCATTGTCGAAATGTCTTGTAAACCGGGATTCCGAGACTGATCGGGTCTTCCTGGAAGAAGGAATATCCTTCGTTGACCGTGAGAGCTTGTGGTGGGCTAAGTTGGGACACCCCTGCAGGGTATAAACTTTCGAGAGCCGTGCCCGCGGTTATGTGGCAGATGTTCGGTTGTAGATAACTTGACACCAGATCCGAATTAAAATGCATCAACCGCGTGTGTAGCCATGATGGTCTCTTTTTGGCGGAGTCCGGGAAGTGAACACGGTTTTGGGTTATGTTTGACGTAAGTAGGAGTTCAAGATCACCTCTTGATGATTGCTAGATTCACGACCGTTTCGTTTGCTCTCTTCTTGGTCTTATTTTCGTATGTTAGCCACCATATATGCTTAGTCACTGCTGCAACCTCACCACTTTACCTCTTCCTTTCCCATTAAACTTTGCTAGTCTTGATACCCATGGTAATGGGATTGCTGAGTCCTCGTGGCTCGCAGTTTACTACAACACCAGTTGCAGGTACAGGTTATGCGATGATCATGATGCGAGAGCGATGTTTGCTTGTTTTGGAGTTCTTCTTCTGCTTCTTCCTCGATCAGGGGATAGGTTCCAGGTCGGCAGCCTGGGCTAGCAGGGTGGATGTCGTTTGAGTTTCTGTTTGTGTTTCATCCGTAGTCAGATGGTGCTCTTATGTAAGATGATGTTGTATTCGTGTGGCATTGTATGCCTTTTGTATGTATCCCCTATCTATTATGTAATGTTGATGTAATGATATCCACCTTGCAAAAGCGTCTTCAAGATGCGCTTCTATCCTTGGTGGGACCTATGAGTTCATTTAGGATAGGGTCACATTTTGGGCGTGACATGCGAGGCCCTCGTGGGCATTGCCCCCTCCATGGCCTTGCTTCGCCACTTCTTCGTGCTTTGTCTTGTTGATGGCCGACGGCGCTCTGGGTGCGTGTCGCTCCAGACGGTGGCGGTGTTGGCAGGCTCTGGCATCGACTTCGCGTTCCGCATGGATACCACGGGGTACCGGAAGTGGTGGGTGTATGTGGATGCTGGTGTGCTCAGCCCTCTGCTCCTTCTTTCGAGCATGTCGGTGGCCCCGAGCTCTGGCTGGGGGCACATGAAGCTGACCGACTGTTGGCTTAGACGCGTCTGGGCCAGGCTGGCCAGGCTATAGTAGGCGAGCGTGACGGCGTCGATGGTGGCGAGGGAGTTCATCCAGTGGCGTATCGCACCGCTCTAGCGCTACTCGCGCTCAATGTGGACCTTCACGGGCAGAAGGACCCCGTCAGGCTACATGTGGTTGCGCTTCGTCCCGAGTCGCTAAGCACTATGCTTAAGCTCCTGACGGGCAATCCAGCTCCCGCCACGATTCCTGCCGAGGAAAACCTCTTTCTGTACCAGTGCGCGAAGGCCATGCTACGATGAGTGGGGGCCGCTCCCCGAGGGCCTCGAGGGGCCCTACGAGAACCCTGTAGTGGTGGCCCCCGAGCTCGCCCTTCAAATGGTGGTGAAGATGCATGCGCTGACAACTACTCCCGAGGTGGCCCCGGTGGGTCATGCGCCTCCCGATGCTCCTGAGACGGCTCTTGGGGGCCTGGCGCCGCCAAGCGCTCCTAAAGCGGCCCCCTTGGCCTGAAGGTCATCCCGAGGGGAGCCCTGTCTGCAACCGTGACGGCCTCTGTAGCCTCCGGAGGTAGCGTGTGCCCCTCCGATGCACCTCCGCCAGTCGTCGAGGTCTCCCCCAATAGGAGGCTTGGGAGCTATTCTGGCGTCGCCCGTGGGCCCTGAATCAAAGGATTTGGATGGCTGATGATGAGTAAGTACCTTTCCCCTTGGGTTCCTTGCGTGAATAGCTCCGTCCTGACATTTTCCCTTCAGGTTTCCTCCTTCCTTGGTGACGAGCTCGCCCTTGGCGCGCTCTTCGCGAGTCCCGGAGCTGGTCTGTCACATCCCTAGTTCTGATCTGCTCTGGGCTAGCTAGTCATGTGTTGCATCATGTTTATTTGGCTCTTAACTTGAAATGGGGATTGATTCAAACCCTAGCACCAAATGACTTCACATAGAATTAAATAAAATACTTGAGTCGTAGACTCATGTTGTGATGCCATGTTGTATTTGCACATATCGAGCATATTGTGTGTATGTTATTGAAATGCTTGGTATGTATGGGATCTGACTATCTAGTTGTTTATCCTTGGTAGCCTCTCTTACCGGGAAATGTCTCCTAATGCTTCGACTGAGCCTTGGTAGCTTGCTACTGCTCTGGAACACTTAGGTTGGCCGGCATGTGTCCTTCTTCGTTCATGTGTCTGTCCCTTTGGGGAAATGTCACGCGGTGTCTATCGGAGTCCTGTTAGCCTGCTACAGCCCGGTTTACCAGAGTCCTGCTAGCCCAGTTGCTACAGCCTGGATTCACTCGTTGATGACCGACACGTTCGTTGCTGGGTCATGTATGCCTGTCCTTGTAAGTTAGTGCCACTTTGGGTTTACGACTAGCCATGTCAGCCCGGGTTCTTTGTCATATGGATGCTAGCGACACTATCATATACGTGAGCCAAAAGGCGCAAACGGTCCCGGGCCTGGTAAGGCGACACCCGTGGGAATACCATGCGTGAGGCCGCAAAGTGATATGAGGTGTTACATGCTAGATCGGTGTGGCATAGGATCGGGGTCCTGACAGCTTTGGTATCAGAGCTTGACTGCCTGTAGGATTACCAAGCCAAACTGGTCGAAGTTGAGTCTAGAAATTCTTTAGTTATATAAGGGAATTGATTGTGGGATGGAACGTAAGGCTCTTTTTACTCCTTATACCTTATGCATTCTGATCCGAGTCATCTTATCTTTCCTACGGGGTTAAGGAACTAGGCTATCTTTTCTTTCTATCAGGATCACGTGTTACTAATCCGTAGATTATAGGATTAATGGATTTAAGCCTCTGTTCAGTTCCTACTACTTCCGTATGATAACTGTTGATCACGAAACCTTGATATTGTGCTTCTGAGTGGCTATGCCACCATTTTTGTAGCATGTCTCCAATATTTTTGAGCATTTACAGTCGTTATGCTGTCCGAGTCATCCCAGGTTTCTAAATAGTCTGATGCATTTGCAAATCACTTCTTTCTGTTCTTGATGTCCTTTTGGGTCAGATTAACCACACTAAACGGTGAGTTGAGGTACTCTATTTCCTCAACTTATATGTTGGAGCTATTATTATGACCCTAGATGTCTAGAGTATCACCTAGTAATCTAGCCATGTTCTGTGTCCTAGTGTGATGATTCTGACCATCATTCCCGAAGGCATTCCGTGATGCCACATAGTTAGCAGGCATTCTACTCCTGGGTCTCCGAACACGATATTCACCCTACTTACTTCATGTTGATAGTGTTTGCTAGTCCCTTTAGGATACTAGTAACCTTTGCGATAGTCCTCAAGGTCCGTGGTATTTCCTTCTTCCAAATACTATGAACAACTTATGGCAGAAGTTTGTTGGATCAAAAGATCATAACAGGAGTGCTCTCGATGAGTTCTTCATTTTATATCGTGACTCTGCCAGCTCAACCTTTTTGCATGGATTATCCGGAAGAAATATGTTGAACTCGTTCGACATGCTAATCTATGCATCCACAACTCAGAAAATCATATGTTCTTTTGATGTGTCCCTCCTTAGTTGTTTTCTCACCTTCGTCTATCAATTGATAGTCAAGAGTATGCGTGTCTTCGTTCATCGATGCCTATTATTCTTGTGTTCCGTCAAGCCATTCTATTCCAGAATGACTAGGAGAAATGAACTCCAGTACCTCATCCATATCTAGGATTGGGTCAAAGTAGTCATACTCCGTAGATCAAATACTAATCCAGTTTTTGTTCTGTTCTACCCTGAAGTATTACCCTCTTTATGTCAAGAAAGTCATAGGAATTACACACCATCTTATGAATTCTTGGTGCAGTGATACTTCTTGCCTTCATTATTCATTTCTCGGCTCCCGTGTTGTTGCAACCAGAATGCCGACAAGTGAACCATGATGTGTGAAGTCAGTACTCCTAGCAACCTTGTTGCTTGGTAGTAAATGGATAATAACCTCATTCTTAGCGTGTTGATTCTTGGATCATCGCCCTAAGGTTGATCGTGCTACCTAGTCCTTATTCCGGGTGCACTCCTCGGTCAATGAGTCAGGATCGTATCGGTTCCTTGCTCTTTTGATCATATCATCTTGCCGTCAAAAGCAAGATTGTTCTCGAGCTTAGCAACATATCGGTGGTTCGTGATTTACTGAATATCTTCTCGGAAGTATCATCAGGTCGTCACCTGACTGTTATCTTGAGCTCGTGATCAAGTTGGGTTTCCTCCAAACCACCCATTCTCCAAGAATCCGTGTGGGATACCCTTGAGCTAGTTGGTTAAGCCAAACAACAACTTGGAGAGTTGGAAGATAAAAGCTTGTCTAACCTAGTTCATTTCCAAAGGGATATCTTGTGTTTGTGTGTTTGTTGTAGAAAGATGATTTCTTCATCGATTGGTCCTCGTGATCAGTTGTTGAACCTATTGTCTTATCAAAACTTTGATTTGAGTGTGGGCTATCCTCAAATCAAGTCAGAACCAACAATATTCGTAATGTTGTCTTACTCGTGGTTGATCCCTCGAGCATACACCATTATATCTTTTGGGTCTGACCAATGCTATCACTTGTTCACATAATTATGGAATTCCATTTACATGGAAATCTCGATGACTTGTTATTGAGCCCATCAGCAGCATTTTGTCTCCTCTATTATTCGTGTTGAACATCCAGCTAGTGTTGGAAACTTCTATAAGCATTATCTTCATGCTCCGTTCATGAAGCATGTGTTGGATGAAAGAAGTGATTCCTATAATTCACGTGCATTTGGTGCAAGTTGCCGCCGTGAGTTCGAGAAAGTTTTTTTTGTTTCCTCTGGAATCATCCCAAGTCAGTCATGCATGTGCAAAGTATACTATGGTTTGGTAGATTAATTACCTCCACTCCATGTGTATTCCGTAGCACACCAAGCCACTGATTGATTTGTTCAAGGAGAAGAAGCTCCTTCTTAAGAGTCATGACTTATATTAGGACTTCGTTATCCTTGTTGATGGTTCCCTACCAGAACTCGGTAGTGTTTTATTGTAAGACTACCATGTGATCATGTTTGTCTGGGACAACGTGTTCACACGTGGTAGCAGAACCAGCTCATGTTTTGGAGCTTGCTATCGTAGTTCATTTCCCGAGAATCTTGCAACGTCATCTCGTCGATTTGTGTTGCAAACTTTCATTTTTCTTCCTAGACTCGATAAGTCTGGATTATTCTGACACCAACCAGATCTGAATCTCAGGCAGATATGATGGTTGGAACGTTTCCGAAGAACTATAATAATGGTCTCTTTGTAACCTGGTAAAGTGGATGTCATGGCCAACACACCCATCCGGAAGACCTCTTGTTGTAGTATCCCGATTGAAGAAGTTGGCCACATCCCCATAAGGATTTCACAGGATTTACCTCCGTAGTTCTTCCTTATGGATTCTTGAGCTCCCGAAGTCCGACCTTTTACTTGATGTTCTAGATATCAAACCATATCTATGATTGGGATATGCTAGTACCTCAAGGAGAACATTAGAAGCGGAGTGCTAAATGTCTCTCGGTCGATCATCCAGATTCTGTTTCCTTGGCCCCGCCAAGGTGAAGTCTGAGAAGGTGTTATCTTCCTTTGCATCTGCATCTTCCACTGGTATTCATCATGGTAGTACGTTGTGTTGCCAGGATCCTTGACACAGATATTGGTAAAACCTTGATGAATATGGAAATGCCAAAGTTCTTGAGAGCACGCACAAGCGCTAGGTGTTAGCACCGGCACTAACTGGGATTGCTCCCAGTTTTCTTTGGTTAGGCTATAAATTTTCAAACAGTGGACCCACTCTCTACTGTTGAGCTTCTCCCCAGTTACTAAAATCATCCCTTGTGTTGTTTTCAACAAGGTAATCCACATCATCCATCCTAGTTTGAGTATGCCATTCTTCCGAGCTCCCTCAAATGATCCATTATGATTTGCCTTAGGCTGGTATAAAGAGTTTCAATGATCTCTGAATCAAAGGTCATTCTTTTTGCCACCTAAGGGGATATATCTACGAGTCACCTTCCCTAAGGTGCCCTGTTATGGTATCATGGCAACTCAACTCCTCGCTACATTGACAACCGTTCAACACCTTCTTAAGTGTGGACTTGTTTTCTATCTAGTGAAGCCTCGTCATCTGCTCCACTCCATCCCTCTAGATGTGTGTTTTGTGTCTCAGCTCAAGAGATGTTTCAATGTCTCATTCCGTGAGTTGAGCATCAGTTGCTCGATTTTTGAAAGATCGATTCTTCCAGGGTCTTTCCTTTCCTCTCGTTGTTATGTTAGTTGGACTTCTCAGAGCAAGGTGTCAAGATCAAGATGATGATCGAATCAACATTCTTATGAAGTGCAATCTGGATCATGAAGTTTGTGTTAGTTCGTGTCCTCCCTTCATCTTACCCTACGCTTGAATCTCGGGACGAGATTCTTGTTTAGTGGGGGAGAGTTGTCACATCCCTAGTTCTGATCTGCTCTGGGCTAGCTAGTCATGTGTTGCATCATGTTTATTTGGCTCTTAATCTTGAAATGGGGATTTATTCAAACCCTAGCACCAAATGACTTCAAATAGAATTAAATAAAATACTTGAGTTGTAGAGTCATGTTGTGATGCCTTATTGTATTTGCACATATCGAGCATATTGTGTGTATGTTATTGAAATGCTTGGTATGTGTGGGATCTGACTATCTAGTTGTTTATCCTTGGTAGCCTCTCTTACCGGGAAATGTTTCCTAGTGCTTCCACTGAGCCTTGGTAGCTTCCTACTACTTCGGAACACTTAGGCTGGCCGGCATGTGTCCTTCTTCGTTCCTGTGTCTGTCCCTTCGGGGAAATGTCACGCGGTGTCTATCGGACTCCTGTTAGCCTGCTATAGCCCGGTTTACCGGAGTCCTGCTAGCCCAGTTGCTACAGCCCGGATTCACTCGCTGATGACCGACATGTTCGTTGCTGGGTCATGTATGCCTGTCCCTGTAAGTTAGTGCCACTTTGGGTTTACGACTAGCCATGTCATTCCGGGTTCTTTGTCATATGGATGCTAGCGACACTATCATATACGTGAGCCAAAAGGCGCAAACGGTCCCGGGCCTGGTAAGGCAACACCCGTGGAAATACCGTGCGTGAGGCAGCAAAGTGATATGAGGTGTTACATGCTAGATCGGTGTGGCACAGGATCGGGGTCCTGACATGGTCGCCATTTCCAGCATCACGAAGCAGGTAACCGCCTAGGGGGCGGTGCCATCGCGGGAGCTGCAGTTGCTGGAGGAGGGTCGCAAGCCCGCTCCCTCGGCACTTCTCCGCTACGGCAGCCCCCAAGTTATGTAAGCCGCTTAGAAGAGCCTTCTGATGACCCTCTCAAGTAGCTGGGCGTCTTTCGTGGTGGCTTCTTCTTCAGGCGGTGGAGTCGCACCCTGCTGTGCAGTGCCCGAAGCACGAGGGGTGGCTGACGAGGCCCCTGCTACCGAGACCTTATCGGGGGCTGGCGAGTTGCCCCGCTCCTCCCCGGCGAGGCATGGTGCATAGGAGAGGCCCAGCCGAGCGCTGGAGCTCGCACGTGGGTGGAGTGCCGTCCGCCACAACCTCCTCCAGGTAGATGTGGGCGCGCTTTGCTAGCTTGTAGTGGAGCTTGCCGACGTCGAGTCCCACCTCGAGGTGGAAAACCTTCTTCTCACGCATGGGTGGCGTCAGCTGGAAGTCGCGGTCAACCTTGGGCGCGCATGGCATGAGCGCACTTGGGCGGACGTCGAGGGGTCCCTTGCGGCCTCTCGCGAGGCCTGCACCCGTGCCCAAGAGGAGGCTTGGGCCGCTGAGCAACGTCGCGCGACAGCTGAGGAGCGCGAGAAGGAGCTTCGGGCCCTAAACGCCGATCTTAAATGGCAGGTCCAGACATGCAAGGCCGCCCCCACGGCGCGGCCAGGCGCGGCCCCTAACAATGCGACAGAGGCTCGGAGTCGAGAGGAGGCACTGGGATTCAAGATGATGGATCAAAGCTTGGAGAGCGACCGATTGGAGGCGATGGAGTGTCAGGTGGCCTCGGACGAGGAGGCCCTTGCTTCCCGGGAGTCAAAGATCCAGCTGGAGGTTGACCAAAAGGTGGAAAGGATTCATGAATCCCTTGTTGCGGAGTATCGCTAGAAGTTGGGGCATCAGTAGGCCCTCTTCAAGAAATGGCAGGACAAGCTGCAGGGCAAGGCCAACGCTCTCCTAGCCCAGCCTATCGCGGTAGAGCGGCACGGGAAGGTCGTTCAGGAAGCTTGAGCCGTTGCCGAGGCCGAGCTGTCTTCTCTTCAGCACCAGGTTGCTGGCGTCTCGTCTCTCGTGGAGAGTGTCGTGGTCCTAAGACTGACAGTAGAAAGGGGGGTAGGTATGGAGAGGCAAGATCCCAGCTATGGTGAAGGTGTATACGCAAGATTTACGAGTTCAGGCCCTTCTCGGTGGAAGTAAAAGCCATACGTTGCGGTGCCTGGAGGCGGTCAATTGGATTATATGTGTGGTGTTACAGAGGGTGCGAACCCTTGTGCCAGAGGACGGGGGTGGCTTAATTATATAGAGTGCGCCAGGACCCCAGCCATCCCCCATTACAAGGTGTTCAATGTATGTAAAGACAGGGCGTTACTGGTAATGCCAACTATAAGTGCTATTAATGACCTTTAAGACTATGAAGTGAACGCCTGACCGTTGCAGTGCTGAGTGACTCCTGGTCTTCAGTAGGTCGACTGGTTCCTTGTATAGTCGAGTGACTCAGGTAAGAAGGGTACCCGAGTGATATGATTAGTCGAGTGGATTGCACGTGACACCTTTGACTAGGGGTTCTTTGTTGTCTCTTGGACTTCTTTGCTTCTAGGGTAGTGACCTTGGGTAGGGCGTATAGGTCAGGCCTATGACCCTACCCTGGGTTTGTATCCTCATCAGAGAGGGCGACTGCCAATGCGTATCACCGCCGAGCACTACAGTGAGAGCGTTCCAAGATGCTCGAAGACCTCAAGATGAGGACCAACCATGCCTTGGACACCATCTGCAAAGGGAACGTCGCCCATCCACTTGAGTCTGACAACACGAGCTAGCTGCACTTCTTCACCTAAGTTGTGACCTGCCTCGAAAGCAGGGCCGCGAAGGCTCGCCAGCTCGTCGAGGAGTAGAGTCGGGATCTCCTTGGGCGTGCATTCTCGCACATCTTCAGCTACCTCCTTAATCGGGACCCAATCTTTAACTTCAACGCCAAAATAACCCCCTTGTTCGGAGTCGTCCCGGGTGACCTTGCGACCTGGGTGAACGATCATGTGGATGACCCGATTAGGGAGTTTGCTGACGACGCAGTCATGCCCATGGCCGGGGAGGACGGAGCTGATGATGACGATGATGGTGATGACATGGGCGATGGCGCGTCCCGGTGGGCCTTTACTTTTGTGTCCATCTTGTAAAAGACTTTTGGATGTACCCCCGTGGGGAGTGAAACCATTTTTCCTTAGGGGCAGGAGGATCTCCTTATGGTGCATTGAATGATGATATATTTCCTGGGTTAATTTCAGAATGCGTTGTCGCGAGCCAAACTGCTGTCGACTTACAGTAGCTGGTATGATTTACCTTTCATGCTCATGGCCTCAGGTTGGTACTCGCATGGTGGAGAGCCCTTTGCCCCAGCGAGCCCTCCAGGGGTTCTCGCGGGAGGGGCTTCATGATATGGTTGACGGCCCGCTCGCGGGCGTCACGCGAGGAGCCAATGCCATAACCCTTGGCAAGGTGTGTGCACAGGCGGGCATGCGGCGCTGGCGTTCTTGGCCCCGAGGGGGCCTTGGCCTGCCTAGGTGCGCACGCCACACCTATCCCCCACTCGCGAGGTGCTCGCGGGGAGGGGTAGCAAGAAGTCACTAAACTTTCCAAGAGAAAACCGAAGAGCAAAAACACTACAAATCGAGAAAATCCCCCCTTTTCTTTTAACAAGCACAAGAAACTTCGAATTCAGTCGAGGCAACAAATCAGGTTACAGAGAAAGGGCAAAGAGAACAGCCGCGTCTAGTACCTATGCTAGTATTCTCACCAGCGCGGAGCTAGGTGCTTCCACTGGGCGTGGGCATAGTCATTGGGGGACAGTGTCGACCAGCGTGGAGCATGGTGCTTGCACTAGGACACGGAGGGAGCCCTCGTGAGGCCCAGGGGCGGCACTCAGGAGACTCCGGGCGTGTACAGCCCACACACTATTACATGAGTGTGTCACGGGCGGAGATCTTCACGTGCACTCCTCGCTCCTTGCGGCGACCCTGCCAAACACATCATGTTGCCACCGTTGGGGAGTCTATAAACCAGGACGAAGCCAAGCGGCAAGGGGGTACGCCGGTGGTGGTCGGGCGATTGTAGGGCCCCCACCAAGGGAAGGTCTCGTCGGCGCCTTCCCCGGCAGAGGACCTACCTCCGGACGGCGTGTGCCACCACTGGGGTGGCGCTCTGCGCCATGAGGCGCGGGGGAAGATCTGACGCCGGGCTCCCACCACACGACTCCTAGGGCGCTCCTCCTGCCCTGGGAAGGTCCAACGTCTTGAGATACGCCATCGTGGTGAGGTTCACATGCGATCCAAGGTTAGCATTATTGCGCCTGAAATAGGTTGGTTGTGTACGGTGGTTATTGGCGTCGAAGATGCTGGCGAAGCGCTGGGCCAACTCGCGAGGAGCCCCCATATCCGACGACCTTGGCGACCCTGATGATGGAGCCCGTGCTGGGAGCATGAACGAGCTTCTCCCTTGCTCGCGCTGCACGCCGGCCATGGGTGGCGCTCGGCCCTCAGGGGATGTTGGCCTGAAACCAGCCCCCGGGTCCCTTGACGCGTCCCTCGCTATGCTTGGGGCCGTGACTCGTCGGCTTGACACTGATTGAGGGAGTCATGGATTAAGGGGTCCTCGGACGGCCGGACTGTGTAGCGTGGGCTGGACTGTTGGGCCGTGAAGGTACAAGACAGAAGACCCTCTCCCGTGTCCGTATGGGACTCTCCTTGGCGTGGAAGGCAAGCTTAGCGCCCGTATATGAAGATTCCTTTCTATGTAACCGACTTTGTACAATCCTAGTCCCCTCTGGTGTCTATATAAACCAGTGGGCTTAGTCCATAGGGGTGATACGTCTCCAACGTATCTATAATTTTTTATTGTTCCATGCTATTATATTACCCCTTTTGGATGTTTATGGGCTTTATTTTAAACATTTATATCATTTTTGGGACTAACCTACTAACCGGAGGACCAGCCATATTGTTGTTTTTTTGCCTATTTCAGTATTTCGAAGAAAAGGAATATCAAACGGAGTCCAAACGGAATGAAACCTTCGAGAGCGCGATTTTTGGAACGAACGTGATCCACAGAACTTGAGTGCAAGTCAAGAAGCAACCGAGGCTCCCACGAGATAGGAGCCCCCCCTATAGGGCGCGCCCCCCTGTCTCGTGGGCCTCTCGGGCGGCCACCGACGTACTTCTTCCTCCTATATATACCTACGTACCCCAAAAACATTCAGCAGCAGGACGAAACACAATTTCCACCATCGTAAGCTTCTATATCCGCGAGATCTCATCTTGGAGCCTTCGTCGGCACTCTGCCGGAGGGGGAATCGACCACGGAGGGCTTCTACATCAACATCCTTGCCCCTCCAATGAGTTCTGAGTAGTTTACCACGGACCTACGGGTCCATAGTTATTAGCTAGATGGCTTCTTCTCTCTTTTTGGATCTCAATACAATGTTCTCCCCCTCTCTTGTGGTGATCTATTTGATGTAAACTCTTTTTGCGGTGTGTTTGTCGAGATCCGATGAATTGTGGGTTTATGATCAAGTTTATCTATGAATAATATTTGAATCTTCTCTGAATTATTTTATGTATGATTGAGTTATCTTTGCAAGTCTCTTCGAATTATCAGTTTGGTTTGGCCTACTGGATTGATCTTTCTTGCCATGGGAGAAGTGCTTAGATTTGGGTTCAATCTTGCGGTGTCCTTACCCAGTGACAGAAAGGGTTGCAAGGCACGAATTGTATTGTTGCCATCGAGGATAACAAGATGGGGTTTATATCATATTGCTTGAGTTTATCCCTCTACATCATGTCATCTTGCTTAATGCGTTACTCTGTTCTTATGAACTTAAACTTTAGATGCAGGCAGGAGTCGGTCGATGTGTGGAGTAATAGTAGTAGATGCAGGCAGGAGTCGGTCTGCTTGTTGCAGACATGATGCCTATATACATGATCATGCCTAGATAATCTCATAATTATTAGCTTTTCTATCAATTGCTCGACAGTAATTTGTTCACCCACCGTAATACTTATGCTATCTTGAGAGAAGCCACTAGTGAAACCTATGGCCCCCGGGTCTATCTCTTATCATATTTGCTTCCAATCTACCTTTATTTGCATCTTTACTTTTTGCATCTATATTATAAAATACCAAAAATATATTTATCTTATCATACTTTCTTTATTAGATCTCACTTTCGCAAGTGGCCGTGAAGGGATTGACAACCCCTTTATTGCGTTGGTTGCGAGTTCTTTGTTTGTTTGTGTAGGTGCATGGGACTTTTGAGGAGCCTCCTACTGGATTGATACCTTGGTTCTCAAAAACTGAGGGAAATACTTACGCTACTATTGCTGTATCACCCTCTCCTCTTCGAGGAAAACCAACACAAGCTCAAGACGTAGCAAGAAGGTTTTCTGGCGCCGTTGCCGGGGAGGTCTTCACTCAAGTCAAGACATACCAAGTACCCATCACAAACTCATCTCCCTCGCATTTACATTATTTGCAATTTGCCTCTCGTTTTCCTGTCCCCCACTTCACCCTTGCCGTTTTATTCGCCCTCTCTTTCCCAATCTCCTCCTCTCTGTTTCGCTTGCCTTTTGCTTGCTTGTCATTATGTCTAGTTCCTTATCCGCTCCTATGTCTCCCGATTTTGAAGTTCTTCACTTCAAGCAAAGGCAAGGAGAAAATTTAAAAGATGCTTGGTATAGGATGATGGAATCTTATCGCAAATGCACCCTAGAGGTGAAATTTAGAATTCTTCTTTGCAATTTTTATGTTGGGTTAAATATGACGCATAGAAAACTCTTGGATTGCATTGCCAAGGGAAATTTTATTGAAATTGATCCTAGTATTGCGCATGAAATTTTAGAGGGAATAGTGGGAACACTACCTCAAAAGGGAGTATCACATCCTACCCAAGAAGAAACACAAGTGTTTGGAAAGATTTGCGAAGTAATAATTTTTTTACAAAAGTCTCTTGAGCCTCTTAAAAGTGTTAGCGGAAATCTCCATCACATGAATATGTTGATTACTCTTTGCAATAAGCGGTTGGATTCTTTAGATCTAAAAATTTACGAGTATGATGGGAAATATAAAGAACCTCCCGTATTCGAGCATGACTCCGCTAAAAAACTGAAAATTAAGGATGACACTCCTTAGGTCTATCTTTGCTTTTATGCCTAGCTAGGGGTGTTAAACGATAGCGCTAGTTGGGAGGCAACCCAATTTTCTTTGTGTTTTTTGTTTTTCCTCTTGTTTAGTAATAATCTTGTATCTACCTTCTGTTTAGATGTGTTTTGATCTTTTAATTAGTGTTTGTGCCAAGTAGAACCTATAGGATAACCTATGATGATAGTTGATTTGATTCTTCTGAAAAACAGAAACTTTGCACGCACGATTATAATTTTGTTAAATCACAGGAACGTGATTTTGCATTGATTATTTTTGCTGCTGATCAATAAAAAAATTATGCAGGACTTCCTATTTTGGTAGGAGTTTTAGAGTTCCATAAGTTTGCGTTAGTTACAGATTGCTACAGACTGTTCTGTTTTTGACAGATTCTGTTTTTCATGTGTTGCTTGCTTATTTTGATGCATCGATGGCTAGTAAAATAGTTTATAAACCATAGAGAAGTTGGAATACAGTAGGTTTAACACCAAAATAAATAAAGAATGAGTTCATTACAGTACCTTATGTTGTGGTTTTGTTTTCTTTCACTAACGGAGCTTATAAGATTTCCTGTTGAGTTTTGTGTTGTGAAGTTTTCAAGTTTTGGTTAAAGCTTTTATGGACTATGGAATAAAGGGTGGAAAGAGCCTAAGATTGGGGATGCCCAAGGCACCCCAAGATATTCAAGGATAGCCAAAAGCCTAAGCTTGGGATGCCCCGGGAAGGCATCCCCTCTTTCGTCTTCGTTCATTGGTAACTTTACTTGGAGCTATATTTTTATTCGCCACATGATATGTGTTTTGCTTGGAGCATCGTGTATTATATTAGTCTTTGCTTTCTAGATTACCACAACCATCCTTGATGTACACACCTTTTGGGAGAAGCCTATTTGATTAGAATTTGCTAGAATACTCTATGTGCTTCACTTATATATTTTCAGCTTGATAGTTTTTGCTCTAGTGCTTCACTTATATCTTTTAGAGGACGGTGGTGTCTTAATTTTGAAGAAATTACTAGTCTCTCATGCTTCACGTATATCTTTTTGAGAGTCTTTTAGAACAGCATGGTATTTGCTATGGTTATAAAATTGGTCCTAGAATGGTAGGCATCCAAGTTGGGTATAATAAAAACTATCATAGGAAGTGAATTGGATGCTATGATCAATTTTATACTTGATAATTGTTTTGAGATATGGAGGTAGTGATATTAAAGTCATGCTAGTTGGGTGATTATGAATTTAAAGAATTCTTGTGTCGAAGTTAGCAAGTCCCGTAGCATGCACGTATTGTTAAAGTTGTGTAACAAATTTGAAACATGAAGTGTACCTGGCTTGTGCATCCTTATGAGTGGCGGTCGAGGACGAGCGATTGTCTTTTCCTACCAATCTATGCCCCTAGGAGCATGCGCGTAGTACTTGATTTTTGATGACTTCTAAATTTTGCAATAAGTATATGAGTTCTTTTGACTAATGTTGAGTCCATGTATTATACGCACTTTTACCTTTCCGCCATTGCTAGCCTCTTCGGTACCGTGCATTGCCCTTTCTCACCTTGAGAGTTGGTGCAAACTTCACCGGTTCATCCAAACCCCCTGATAAGATACGCTCTATCACACATAAACCTCCTTTTATCTTCCTCAAAACAGCCACCATACCTACCTATTATGGTATTTCCATAGCCATTCTGAGATATATTGCCATGCAACTTTCCAACTTTCCGTTCATCATGACATACATTACTTTTGTCATATTGCCATTGCATGATCATGTATTGACATCGTATTTGTGGCAAAGCCACCGTGCATTATTTTTCATACATGTCACTCTTGATTCATTGCACCATCCCGGTACACTGTCGGAGGCATTCATATAGAGTCATATCTTGTTCTAGTTTCGAGTAGTAATTCATATGTTGTAATCGATAGAAGTGTGAGGATCATCATTATTAGAATATTGCCCAAAGAAAAAAAAGAAGAAAGGCCAAAAAAAAGAAAGGCCCAAAAAAAAGGAAAAAAAGAAAAAGAAAAAAAGAAAAAAAAGAAAAAAAGAAAAAAAATAAAAAAGGCAATGTTACTATCTCTTTTTCCACACTTGTGCTTCAAAGTAGCACCTTCATGTAGCGAGTCTCATATTTTTGTGCTTCACAGTAGCACCATGTTTTTCATATAGTGAGTCTCATAAGTTGTCTTTTTCATACTTGTGGGAATTTTTCATTATAGAACTTGGCTTGTATATTCCTACGATGGGCTTCCTCAAATGCCCTAGGTCTTCGTGAGCAAGCAAGTTGGATGCACACCCACTAGTTTTCTTTTGTTGAGCATTCATTCATAGCTCTAGTGCATCCGTTGCATGGCAATCCCTACTCCTCATGTTGACATCAATTGATGGGCATCTCCATAGCCCTTTGATTATCATCATCAATGTGAGACTTTCTCTTTTTTGTCTTCTCCACACAATCCCCATCATCATATTCTATTCCACCCATAGTGCTATATCCATGGCTCACGCTCATGTATTGCGTGAAGGTTGAAAAAGTTTGAGATTATTTAAGTATGAAACAATTGCTTGGCTTGTCATCGTGGGTATAGAAGTTGGGAACATCTTTGTGTGACGAAAATGAAGCATAGCCTAACTATATGATTTTGTAGGGATGAACTTTCTTTTGCCATGTTATTTTTAGAAGACATGATTACTTTGATTAGTATGCTTGAAGTGTTACTATTTCTTTTATCAATATGAACTTTTATTTTGAATCATTTGGATCTGAACATTCATGCCACAATAAAGAAAATTACATTATGAAATATGCTAGGTAGCATTCCACATCAAAATTCTCGTTTTATCATTTACCTACTCGAGGACGAGCAGGAATTAAGCTTGGGGATGCTTGATACGTCTCCAATGTATCTATAATGTTTGATTGTTCCATGCTATTATATTACACCTTTTGGATGTTCATGGGCTTTATTTTACACCTTTATATCATTTTTGGGACAAACCTACTAACCGGAGACCCAGCCCATATTGTTGTCTTTTTTGCCTATTTTAGTATTTCGAAGAAAAGGAATATCAAACGGAGTCCAAACGGAATGAAACCTTCGAGAGTGTGATTTTTGGAACGAACGTGATCCAAAGGACTTGGAGGGCAAGTCAAGAAGCCGCCGAGGCTCCCACGAGATAGGAGGGTGCGACCCCCCCTATAGGGCGCACCCCCTGTCTCGTGGGCCCCTCGGGCGGCCATCGACGTACTTCTTCCTCCTATATTTACCTACGTACCCCGAAAACATCCAGGAGCAGGACGAAACACAATTTCCACCATCGTAAGCTTCTGTATCCGCGAGATCTCATCTTGGAGCCTTCGCCGGCACTCTGCCGGAGGGGGAATCGACCATGGAGGGCTTCTACATCAACATCCTTGCCCCTCCGATGAGTTGTGAGTAGTTTACCACAGACCTATGGGTCCATAATTATTAGCTAGATGGCTTCTTCTCTCTTTTTGGATCTCAATACAATGTTCTCCCCCTCTCTTGTGGAGATCTATTTGATGTAAACTCTTTTTGCGGTGTGTTTGTCAAGATCCGATGAATAGTGGGTTTATGATCAAGTTTATCTATGAATAATATTTGAATCTTCTCTGAACTCTTTTATGTATGATTGAGTTATCTTTGAAAGTCTCTTCGAATTATCAGTTTGGTTTGGACTACAAGATTGATCTTTCTTGCCATGGGAGAAGTGCTTAGCTTTGGGTTCAATCTTGTGGTGTCCTTACCCAGTGACAGAAAGGGTTGCAAGGCACGTATTATATTGTTACCATCGAGGATAACAAGATGGGGTTTATATCATATTGCTTGAGTTTATCCCTCTACATCATGTCATCTTGCTTAATGCGTTACTCTGTTCTTATGAACTTAATACTCTAGATGCAGGCAGGAGTCGGTCGATGTGTGGAGTAATAGTAGTAGATGCAGGAAGGAGTCGGTCTACTTGTTGCGGACGTGATGCCTATATACATGATCATGCCTAGATAATCTCATAATTATTCGCTTTTCTATCAATTGCTCGACAGTAATTTGTTCACCCACCGTAATACTTATGCTATCTTGAGAGAAGCCACTAGTGAAACCTATGGCCCCCGGGTCTATCTCTTATCATATTTGCTTCCAATCTACATTTATTTGCATCTTTACTTTTTGCATCTGTATTATAAAATACCAAAAATATATTTATCTTATCATACTATCTTTATTAGATCTCACTTTCGCAAGTGGCCGTGAAGGGATTGACAACCCCTTTATTGCATTGGTTGCGAGTTCTTTGTTTGTTTGTGTAGGTCCGTGGGACTTTTGAGGAGCCTCCTACTGGATTGATACCTTGGTTCTCAAAAACTGGAGGGAAATACTTACGCTACTATTGCTCAAGGAAAACCAACGCAAGCTCAAGACGTAGGAAGGGGCAATCATAATCATACAGGCTAGACTTCTAGGGTTTTAGCCATTACGATCTCGTGGTAGATCAACTCTTGTAATACTCATATTCATCAAGATAAATCAAGCAGGAAGTAGGGTATTACCTCCATAGAGAGGGCCCGAACCTGGGTAAACATCGTGTCCCCCGCCTCCTGTTACCATCAACCTTAGACGCATTGTTCGGGAGCCCCTACCCGAGATCCGCCGGTTTTGACACCGACATTGGTGCTTTCATTCAGAGTTCCGCTACGTCGTCACCAAAAGGTTTGATGGCTCCGTCGATCTTCTACGACAATGCAGCCCAGGGGGAGGTTTTCCTCCTCGGATAGATCTTCGTATTCAGCGGCTTCGCGCTGCGGGCCAACTCACTTGGCCATCTAGAGCAGATCGACAGCTATGCCCCTTACCATCAGGTCAGGTTTGGAAGCTTGAATTACGTTGTAGATATCTGCGAAGACTTGATCGTCGACGGATTCGAGCCCATGGCAGCCGCTCCCTGCCCCCACGATGAACATGACCTAAATTTGTCATCAGACCGTGCTCAGGAGTTAGCGCCTGTAACTGCTCTGGTCCTGGATCCGGAGCAGATTGCGCCGTCCGAGGATGGGAAGCTCAACCCTGTCGTGGAAGCCACAGACTCAGCAGCGTTAGAGCCGCACATAGATCCAACCCCGAGCGGGGCCTATGTCACCGGAACCTCGGATTCTTCTCCGGCCATAGGTTCCGAACTGTGTGCATCCACGCCCATCGAACCTGATCAGGCGCCGATTGTTGAATTCAGCTCCGCGGCCATCTTCTCGCACTCACCTTTAGGCGATGTGCTAAACTCATTAAAAGGCCTCTCCTTATCAGGGGACTCTCAGCCGAACTATATCCGGTTTGGATTGGAAGCTGATGACAAAGAACTCCGCATCCCACCCACCACCCACTTCATAGCCACTGTTGAAGACTTAACAGACATGCTCGATTACGGCTTTGAAGACATCGACGGTATGGGCGACGATGCCAAAGAGGAGCATGCACAAAAATCACCGCTTATAGGCGCTAGACAGCTACCTCCTCGTATGACGTATACATGGTGGATACACCCAAAGAGAACAATGGCAACAATGAAAAGGATCCAGTCGAGGATAAGCCTCCTAAGATACAGCCAAAGCACCGACATCAGCGGTGCCGCTCTAAACCACGTCGTGGAAAAAACAACAATAATGGCACAGGAGAAAATAATACTCCGGACGATGCCGAAGACAACGAAGACCCCGTTGAGCCAACCTCCGAACAGGATGAACAGGAAGATGGGCGAGTTAGCCCTAATGAACAGGCCATGAACAAGACTCGGAGGACAATAACTACCTTCTGCTCTCCGAGGATGAGGTGAGTGAGGGAGTCCTGGATTAGGGGGTATCCGGACAACCGGGCTGTGTGCAACGTCTGGGCTATTAAAGTGTGAAGATACAAGACTCAAGACTTTGGCCCGTGTCCGGATGGGACTCTCCTTTGCATGGAAGGCAAGCTTGGAGATCCGGATATTGTGTTTCCTTTCTTGTAACCGACTCCATGTAAACCCTAGCCCTCTCTGGTGTCTATATGAACCGGAGAGGTTGGTCCTTAGAAGGCCGATCACAATTACAATCATACCATCATAGGCTAGCTTCTAGGGTTTAGCATCTACGATCTCGTGGTAGATCTACTCTTGTACTACCCATATCATCAATATTAATCAAGCAGGAAGTAGGGTTTTACCTCCATTGAGAGGGCCCAAATTGGCTAAACATCTGTGTCCCTTGCTTCCTGTTACCATCAGCCTTGACGCACAGATCGGGACCCCCTACCCAAGATCCGCCGGTTTTGACACCGACGTTGGTGCTTTCATTGAGAGTTACTCTGTGACGTCGCTGCAAGGCTCGATGGCTCCTCCGATCATCATCGACAACATGGTCCAGGGTGAGACTTTCCTCCCCGGATAGATCTTTGTGTTCGGCGGCTTCGCACTACGGGCCAATTCGCTTGGCCATCTGGAGCAGATCGACAGCTACGCCCCCGGCCACCAAATCAGGTTTGGAAACCTGAGCTACACGACAGATATCCGCGGAGGCTTGATCTCCGACGGATTCGGGACCGCGCCAGGAGCACCGGATAGTCACGGCGAGCATGGCATGGACCTGTTGTCGGATAACGCTCGGGATATCGCCCCTGCAGTAGCCCCGGACTCAAATCCGGAGCAGGCTCTGTTGCCTAGGGACAGAGGGATGGACCCTGCCTCACGGGCCGTACCCTCATCGGAGGTGGAGCCGAACACAGGACTCGCTTTTGAGGATGCCTGTGACTCCGGATCCCCGGATTCATATCTGGTTATAGGATCCAGTCTGCGCATTCCTGAGCCCGCGGAACCTGGTTGGGCTCCAGTAATGGAGTTCACCACTGCGGACATCTTTCAGCACTCGCCCTTTTGTGATATGCTGAACTCATTAAAGTCTCTCTCTTTGTCAGGAGGCTTTCAGCCGAACTATGTCCGGCTCGAGTGGGAAGCAGGCGACGATGAAATTTGCTGCCCACCCACCACCCACTTCATAGCCACGGCCGATAATTTAACCGACGCGCTTGACTTCGACTCTGAAGCCATCGACGGTATGGACGACGATGCAGGAGAAGATTCAGATCCTATGAGGCGCCGGACTTCCGGCTCGTCACACGACATATACATGGTGGATACGCCCAAGGAGGACGACAGTGATAATATGGAAGATAAAACCCCCTGGCAAAAGCCAAAGCAACGGCCCAAACACCGTTCCAAGTCCAGCAGCAGTAAAAATACCAACGAGAGCGCTAGAAGGATCGATACTCCGGCCAACCCCGAAGTCAACAACGACCATACGGAACCAGCGATGGAGCAGGACGAACCAGGTCATGCCGAACACAGTTCGGAGCCGACGCCCGAAGACAATGATCCAGAGGGACTAGTTCATCAAACCGATCCAGGACAAGAAGACAGTCCGGATGATGATGCATTCATCGTTCCGGAAGAATGCGTGGAAGGAGATAACCTCGACAGAAAGCTTATGGCCACAACGAGAAGTCTGAAGAAGCAGAAGCAACGGCTTAAAGCCGCACAGGAAACGCTCAATAGCAGATGGAACAAAGTTCTTGACACCGAAGAAAGATATGGCGACGATCGCCATACAAAGAGCTACCCAAAACGTAAGCTACTGCCAGAATTCGACGATGAGGCCGTTCCACCAAAGAATAACATGACCAGGATACCAGACGTACCACTCCATAACCGCAACAAAGCAGCTACAGACGCTGCACACGACCTACGTGAGCACCTGGATAAGAAAGCTGGCGCAGCTAGGTCCATCTACGGATCTAAAGGACACACCCCGGCGAGGGAGTATGGTCACCACAACGATTACACCAACCAAATACCAGTTCGGAATAAACAGCAAACACAACAACAGCCGACGGCATGCCACAATACGTCCAGATACAGAGGGGCTTCTCACCCCCTGTGCTTTACTGATGAAGTACTGGACCACGAATTTCCACAGGGCTTTAAACCTGTGAACATAGAGGCATACGACAGAACAACAGAACCAGGGGTCTGGATAGATGATTTTATCCTACACATACATATGGCTCGCGGGGATGACCTCCACACCATCAAATACCTTCCCCTCAAACTAAAGGGACCAGCTAGACACTGGTTGAAAAGCCTCCCCGAAAATTCAATTGGGAGTTGGGAAGAACTCGAAGACGCCTTCAGGGCCAATTTTCAAGGGACTTATGTCCGGCCTCCGGACGCCGACAACTTAAGTCACATAGTCCAACAGCCCAGAGAGTCCGCCCGCAAGCTTTGGAACAGATTCCTCACTAAGAAGAATCAAATTGTTGATTGTCCGGATGCCGAAGCCTTAGCAGCATTCGAGCACAGCATCCGTGACGAGTGGCTCGCCAAACACCTCGACCAAGAAAAGCCAAGGACAATGGCAGCCCTAACAAGCCTTATGACTCGCTTTTGCGCGGGAGAAGATAGCTGGCTAGCCCGTAAAGGCACTAGCGACCCCAGCACATCCGAAATAAGGGATGGCAACGGGAAGCCATGGCGTAATAAAAATAAACGCCAAAAACAAGGAAGAGAGCCCGGATAACACAACAGTTAATACCGGATTCAGGGGCTCTCGACATAATCAGCAAAATAAGCCATCTAAAGGCAGTAAAGAGGGACCGTCCGGACTGAATAGAGTCCTAGACAGATTGTGCCAAATCCATGGCACCCCTGACAAGCCTGGAAAACACACGCACAGAGAGTGCTGGGTCTTCAAGCAGGCCCGCAAATTGAATGCCGAACACAAGGGAAGGAAAACACCAAGTGAGGACGAGGATGAACCTCGCCAGCCGAACACTGCGGGACAGAAAAAATTCCCGCTAGAGGTTAAAACAGTAAACATGATCCACGCGACTCATACATCCATGAGAGGGCACGAACGCGCGCATAGAGACGCACACGATATAGAGCCCACACCTAACTACTGTATGTCTTATCCGATCACTTTCGATCACTTGGACGGCTAGACTAGTATTCGGCGCGGCGGATCAGAGGCCTTGGTGCTCGACCCAATGATTGATGGATACCGTCTCACCCGGGTCCTCATGGACAGCGGCAGTAGTCTCAATTTAATATACGAGGACACTATCCGCAGGATGGGGATAAACCCATCCAGAATCAGCCAAAACAACACCACCTTTGAAGGGGTGATACCAGGCGTTGAAGCCTACAGCAGGGGCTCCATCATATTGGAGGTAACCTTCGGCTCTCGAGGCAACTCCAGAAGCGAAGAACTACTCTTAATCATCGCACCCTTCCAAAGCGACTATCACGCAGTGCTCGGAAGAACGGCCTTCGCCCGCTTCAACGCATTGCCGCACTATGCCTACCTTACACTTAAGATGCCCGGTCCACGTGGCGTCATTACCATCAGCGGAATAACAGAGCGCTCGTCACGCGCAGAGGAACACGCGACGGCCCTCGCGGCCGGACTGTAAGCGACCTCCAACATCAAAAAAAATATGACCGGTCGTTAAGACCATGGACATGGTTAGACGAGTCCGGTAGCCCAGATTGAACCAGGGCACCGTATATGTAATCCTATAGCGGATATCAGGGGCTATAACTACCTAATAAAGCCCCACACTTGGCTCAACCTTATTGGCAGGCCAACAGCTTACACTTTTACTATCCATCGCGTACTAACGTTGTAACCTCCTATGAGTTTTCTTTTTTTCGCATACAACTTTCACGCGATACCCTTCCAGGATACGGCACAACGGAGACAAAGGCGCAGACGTGCAGCAGGGCCCCATTCAACAGGTTTCTTTTTAGATTAAGCCCCTGTGTAAACCTTTTCTATTGCCTATTGTTGTTTAACCATCCCATGGGATCCATACCCACAGAGGATACTGCCGTTTTTGGCATTTCGCCACTACAGATTAACGCACATACCTGGAAACACAGGGTTTATAATGAATAGGCATTCTTGAGCCCATCATCTATTATAAAGTCGGAATACCTTTGGGCGTGTTCAGCGTCACGAGTTAGGCCATATATGCATCAGCTCCGAATCATGTCTTTGGTCAAATGTTGGGTTTGCTTGGCTCCTCGGTTTGCCGCCTTACGTTCCGTTATTATCGGCTAAGGTGGCCACAGGAGAACTACTGTGATTGTGCCCTGGTTATTCCGGATGAGCACCTTAGTAGAGAAAGCCGAAAACAGACTGTCATGATGCAGCGAGAGACTGTTCAACCACTCGAGGACTCACCGGAATCTTTAGGATTCCTCCGCATTAACGAAGGGCCATTTCCTGGTCATGTACATGCGCGCCCGTATCCAGATGCACGCGAAAGTACCAAGGGCTACATGGTAGCCCCAATGTAAGACTCCCACGGCTAAGCGAAAGTGTTACAGCTATATAGGCTGGTTGCCTAGTTCGACGTGCGATCACCTCCTTAATGGACCAAGATGTTGGATCAAGTGTGATTAAGCATATTTCTTCTCGAACACCCCCGCATTGTATGCATGGGGGCTGAAGCCAATGACTGCTAACTTTCGGATTACATATTTATATATACATATATATAAACGGTCGCACAGGGGACATAATCATATTTTCACGCAAATAGTATAAATACAGCCTCATAATCAAAATAAACATTGTTTTTGCAATGATTTCGTTCATCATTTGAACAAGATATTCTTCGAGCACTGTGCCACTATTAGACGGGCACCTTCTGTGACCTGCGCCAAGTAGTGCTCGGCCGGATATTGGCCCCCCATCGGATCCTGGGCCGCTATAATGGTGGCATTCATATCCGTCCAATAGGCTTTAACGCAAGCAAGAGCCATCCGTGCACCCTCTCTACACGCCGACCTCCTCATGGCATCAATCCGAGGCACGGCCCCAAGGAACTGTTGCACCAAACAAAAGTAATTGTCCGGCTTAGGCCCCTTTGGCCAAAGATGGTCTATTACAGACCGCATTGCAAGCCCGGACAACCTCTAAAGCTCCGCTACAGCAGCCATCGTGTCACTTAACGGCAGCGGGCGAGTGGGAGCATGGAATTGCGACTAGAAAAGCTTCTCCACTTCCTTGTCACCTTGACCTTTGAAGAAGTCGGCAGCGTCAGCCGTACTCTTCGCCAAATCCGCATACTTCGGATTGAAAATTTTTGTCCGCAGCAAATAGGAGCCCCCAGCCGCGATTTCACTGGCCTGTCGAAGCTCCTCCCACGCACCCCTGAGATCGGTCCGGATTTCCTTGGTGGCATTCAGTGCCTTGTTCAGTTCGGCCGAATTATCCTCATGTTCTTTTTTAAGGAGCTCATACCGGTCAGCGGCATCTTTTAACTCAATAGCCATTTCGGCTATCTTTTCCTTGCTTCGGCGATGAGCAGCCTGTTCGGCCCTCAATTCCTCGGCCGCCTTTAGGGCAGCCGCATTACTCACCCGAGCTTGTTCCTTGGCTTGAGCAAGTTCCGCCCTCAGGGCCTCCACGGCAGCAGCACCATCATCAGTCCAAACATATTACATTAATATCATGCCACCTTCATATTTTCCTATACAAGGGAAGGAATGACACATACTTTGTGATTTGTCCAGCCGCTCATTCACCAGCGTGATATCGGCATTAATCGATTCAATTTGCCTCGTTTGTTCGGCAACTTCAACAGACTGGCCGGCGTCCGGACCCACAGGTAACTGCACATATTTATAGCACAATCATTGGTTTATGATCCCCCGTTTGCCGCCTAGGGTGTAACACCCCAAAAATTTAACCAGGTTTTAGTCATTAAAATTTTGCCAAGAGTTAGAATTTTTGCCTGCAAGAATATTTCTGTTGATTTCAAAACCTTTCTTTTAATATTAAGGATTTATTTTTCCCAAGTGGATCCTTCCAAACATATTGAACTTCTATGCCATCTCATTAAAACAAATTCCTAATCAGTAGGATTATTTATTAAATTATTTCACCCTGAGCTATATTCATTAAAATGACTTGTTTTAAGTTTTGGAGCTCTTTTTGAACTACAACCATTTGATAAATTTAACTAAAAATTCCACCAAAATTTGGAGATGTCCTGTGATGCCTCTAAATCACTTTTGTGCATTAATATATTTATTTCATTGCATATTTTGAGTATTACACATGTTTTTCTTCTCTGGTCCAGTAGGCATTTTTGCACTGCAACCCTTTTAAATATTTGTTTCTAGCTTCCACCAAAATTATGGGATGTCAGTAGGAGCATATAATTCCATTATATGCAAAAATCCAGGGATGTTCTTTGAAATTTTTGAGTGAATCAACCTCATCTCCATCCTGGTCCAACATGATGGTTTGTGCAGCAACCATATTATTGCTTGCTCTTTGGCCCTTAATTCTTTCTCCTACTTGTAGTCCTCCATGCTAAACCCCTAAGTCCAGGAGCATGCACTCTTGTGATAATTTTTAGTTCATTAAATAATGCGATTCACATCCTGCCCAGATTTGAAGTTCTGCAAAACTTGCACTAGCAAGTTTGTGCTTTTCACCAACTAACCTCACCACCCTCTTGTGCATCCAAGGAGACACTGATCTGGAAGATTTGGCCCCTCCAAGAATAGCCTAGGTGCCTTTGGCATTTTGACAAACACCTGGAGTGCATAGACTGATTTGGCATGATCTCAAGTATACATTATGAACTGGCCACCTAACCAAACCACCTTGTCCCTGGAGTTTCCCTCTATCTCTAACCTAGTTCTGTTGCTTGCCAACCTCACCTGTGACCTGTAGCATGCCACGACATTGTGTCGAACACCTTTCGTGCGTGCACTGGACGCGCCCAGAGCGCGCGTATTGCACGAGCGGCGCCCGAGCCGCCGCGTCACGCCCCGCACTCACCCCAGCCCGTGACCGACCGCAGCCGGCACGCCGTGTCCCATTGCGCTCTACATGCTCCCCCTCACCGCAACGCGCCAAGCAGACCCTCGCCGCGTCCCCGGCAAGCCAAGGACTAGCCGCCACAGACGCCCGACAGTCCTGCCCAGGTCGGCGCCGCCCGAGCCTTCCCCGCTCGCCACCTGCCCCCTGGAGCTTCGCAAGCTTATCCGCAGCTTCTTCTCCTAGCGCACGTCGCCGCCACTTCGCCATTGCTACAGAAAGACGGTTCACCGTCGTCCTTATCGCCGGCCACCTTGGAACCAACCTCCACCGCGTATATAAGGGCCCCGGAGCTCAATCGAGTCATCGAGCAACCTCATATGATCCTCCTAGTGTTGCCTTGGCCATCAGTCGAGCAAGGGAAGGCCTTCTTCCCCGAGTCCGGCCGGTTCGGTCGCCGCCAACCCCCGGCCGATTCCATTGCCACCAGTGCCTCTACCTCTCCATTCTCTACACCAAGAACTCTCCCTTCCACTCGCAAACACAACCCCTCGCTCAATTTTGGCCGGAGACCACTGCAGCCCAAAAATCACTTTGTCCCCGAAGCCCCCTCCACCGTGGAGCTCGCCGCCGGCGACTCCCTCCACCTCCGGCAACCCTGCGACCACCGGAAGGACCGCCTAGGAGTGGCAGATCCTTTCCTGCTCTTAGATGCCCGCGAAAAGACGCCGTTCGCCGGCGACGATCGCCGGACGCCCCGCCTCGGCTCGGGCAGAGAAGAGGAGGGAGTGGGGACTGGTCAAACCTGACCAGTGGGCCCCCTGGACCCACTGTCAGAGACCCAGCCCCGTCTCCACGCGTTTAAGTGGAAGCGTAAAGACCCCGAGTACGTCTCCCCGTTTTGAAGGCGTATTCTGCCCGAAGCGTTTTCTTTTCTGTTTATTATTAAAAACAGATTTTGACCAAATCTTTGACTGGCTTTATCTTTTTAAATATAACTCCAAATGAATTAATTCTTTTTCCTACCTCTCTCAAATTTGATCTAGTTTATTTTAAGATTTAATTGAAAAATTTCCAAACAACTTTTTGTGCTGTTTTTATTTTTGTGTGTTAATTCATTTATATTTCTAAAATAGGATTTTTGAAGAGAGGAGAAGTATTTCAAGAGTTTGAAATGCACCCTGCCTTCCCATGACCTGAAGGCAAGCATTCTGAACCCTGGCATGATATTTTTGAGTGTTCGTTGACACATTTATCACACTACCTCTCTTTTGGAGAAATTGTTATTTCATGTGAGATGATCATGTGCATGGATGCATATTTGAGATTTCCATGCTGTTGGAAATGATCACACTTGTGATGATAATCATTCTCATGTGCCTTGCATGCATACCGGCAGGAACCCGGGAAAACCTCTGCCTTGGGTAGGCATGAGTTTGTCGCCGGTCTCCGTCGGGACGGTTATGTCTGGTATGGCATGGTAAGGTAATATGAGCGGTGACTCTGTTGGTTGAAATATATTCGTTATGCTAATCATGCAGGGAATACTTAAACCCCTGAGTCGACCATAGATCGAGTCTTGTTCCAGTAACCCCCATACTTGTTTCGTACTACCACTCGTCTCTACAACAAGTAGAGTACGGTTCAGTAAGTTGTCAACCTCTTCCTAGCACACACCGTACAGAGAGGCCAGGGTGGAAGATACCGGTTGTAGCTGGTAGGCAGGCCACCTGGTCCGGGGGCATGGGTGTTTCCGGTTGAGACCGAGAGGGGAGGCCACCCCTTAGAGCGCGCAATATAAATTTGATCCCATGCTACGCGAGGTTGTAGCCTCCCCACTTAGAGTTTGCTTGACAGGTGTCGTGGGTGATTCCAGACACGTGTGAGTTAAGCTGGTGTGTGCAAGTTAGGTGTGTTTTCAACAAAAAGACCGTAGACGGAATTAGTCCCGATGGACTAAAGAAATCCGTTACTCGTGGGTAAAGAGTACACCCTCTGCAGAGATTAAACCTATTCGAATAGCCGTGTCCATGGTTAAGGATTCAGTCTGGGATGGGTCGAGTGTCGGTCTTAGTGTCGGTCTTCGGAGGTGAACTGTTAAACCAGAACTAGAATCACAACTTGTGACTTGTGATAATTATGGTTATTATTGTTGTGGACTAACCTGTGATATTATTGGTATTTATCAAATATCCCTGGGATGGTTCTACCTCCTGAATATTCACTATGATTGTTTTTCTTTCAAAGCCCTTTATGTGGTGTCGCTCAGGCGCCCGACTGTGGCATTTCTTTTAAAGCCCTGTCTGTGATGTCGCTCAGACGTCCGACTGTGGCATTTGTTTTAAAGCCCTTTATGTGGTGTCGCTCAGACGCCTGACTGTGGCATTTCTTTTAAAGCCCTTTATGTGGTGTCGCTCAGACACCCGACTGTGGCATTTCTTTTAAAGCCCTTTATGTGGTGTCGCTCAGACGCCCGACTGTGGCATTTCTTTTAAAACCCTTTATGTGGTGTCGCTCAGATGCCCGACTGTGGCATGCTTGTTATTTATTTCATTATATTTTTAATACTTCTATGATATTACATATTCATATATAACATGCTTACACGCATCAGAGTTATATTTATATTTTTGTTACTGACACCATGAGTATAAAATATTTTCAGCACATCATTGCAATATTATCCCTGTGTTCATAATGTTTGCGAGTACATTCAAAGTACTCACTGGCTTGTCCCTGGCTATTGTCTTGGCCAGATTTCTTGCGCGGAGAGGAGCGACCGTGATGATAGCCCAGAACCTATGCAACGGTGATAGCAGCCTCACGAAGATAGGAGTTAACCTGGTTAGCTGTTCCCGTGGGAAATGGAGTTCCATGGACACTGATGTTTCACAACCCGCTTCTGCCATCAACCGATAGAAACCATTTGTTGTACTCACAGACTAGAATGGTCTTGTACTACATATTTTATGTTTTGCTTGGAATTTCTGTATCAAGTTGGTGCCTCATCAGCTAACAGTTATCCTGGTCCTGATGAGTACAAGGGCCATTTTCTGGGAATTTATACCCGGAGAATCGGTCCCCACAGACTTGTTAGCAGAGCCAGGCTGACCATTGGCTAATCCTATCTTATCCAGGTCGGAAAACTTAGGCAAACCAACCCACCAGACCTTAACCAAACCCCAGCCGAGCTTCTCATGCAAGATAGCCACACAGTGACCCCGACACTTTTGGCAGTCGGTGCCCAACCTATCAACCTAGCATGTCGATCACGCGCTAGTGACCAGCGCCCAAGATGTCTACTTCGCAAGCGTGCGAAGGAAGACTCCGTCCCCTTTTTCTATAAAAAGGGCACGCTAGCCCCAACCCAGCACAGCCTCTAACCCAAGCCGAGCCATAATGCCAGGCCCCGTAGTGCACAACGAGACCACAGCCACCAACCTTGGAGGTTTTGTGACCATACTCGCAAACCTCACCCGTCGTGCCTATGCGTTAGAAGAACCCCCAGAATATGTGGTGTACCAAGGGACCATGAGCGGTGAGAGCCGTCAATTTTGGGCCACTGTGCACATCTACGGTAGGGGTCTATCTCCAGAATGCCCCTACAGGTTCACCGGAAGAACAACTTCCTTCGAGCCACAAGCCATCCAATTAGCTGCTCGAGAGGCTATAGTTCAACTTCGGCAGTTGTCGCCTAGAGTTAACTGTCGCTCGTTCTACTACTACCCGAGGCATGAAGGGTATGGTAGACCACCCCAAGTTGCCAACGGAGATCACGAGACAGATCCCGCATTGTTGCACCTAGTGCGCTATGTAAGTGCACTAGAGGCATTGTTTGACCAAATCACTATTGATCTGATCG
This sequence comes from Triticum aestivum, assembly GCF_018294505.1. NCBI lineage: Eukaryota > Viridiplantae > Streptophyta > Magnoliopsida > Poales > Poaceae > Triticum > Triticum aestivum. The sequence goes on from NC_057804.1 coordinate 341,663,082, forward strand.
CAGCTCGAGGAGAGCTGGTTCGTCAAGCCCCAGCAAGAAGGGAAGACGAGCCCGACGCCGACAACCCAGTCGTGCTGTTCTGATAACCGATCGAGACTCTAAGGTCAGCTCCAGCCATTAACCGAGATGCTTTGATGACCCCAGAAGTGCTTCGTCGCCTTTTGGGAACACACTCCAATGGGATTGTGGCTAACAATCCCCGCGATGGTCATCATAGCTACCCCGACCCTACAGTTCCTCCATCTTCTCCAACTAATCCCAGCAGTGAGACACGTGGAGAAGCCTCGTCATCCACCAGGCACGCCCGTTTAGACGTAAACCAGGTAGACTAAGCCGTATGAGTAGTACCGCGTTTCAGTGTGCCCTCGCTTTGTAATCATGCGACCTTGTATGTAAACGCAGCCGTCGTTGTGCCTCTGTTTTAATAGTAGCCTTGCGTATTTTGTCAGCGCGTAGTTGCATATTTTCCGGGCACAGCTACCAAAACCAACCCCGACGACAACCACAGTAACACGTCTCTTTATGGGATATGTGTATCTCTGACACTGACCCGACCTTTGGAGCTAAGCTGGCAAATTTATTACCTTTCACCACAGTAGAAATGACCCAACTCCTTTGCTATATAAAGGCCACCTTGTGATCTTACCCAGCACCCCACACCTTGTGCACCAGCCTCACAACCTTTTTCCCGTCATGCCGAGCCCCAGTATTCATCTAAGAACCCCAGATGCAACCCCAGGTAGCTTTGTCAACATATTGTGGGACTTTACCCGCAGTACTATGGGTTCTACATATCCACCCCAGTACGAGCTGTTCAAATCGAGAATCACTTTTTCCACCTCGGAATATTGCGCAGCAGTACACATTCCTCCCATAGACCCCAACCAAGATCCAACGGAAGTTTCCTTCGTGGGGAAATCTATGCCGACCCCACACTTGGCCATAGAAGCTGCTGCGAATGAAGCGATTGCTCGTCTTCGATCCGCAGTACCCTATGCCTGCGAACAAGGATATTACTACTTTCCGAGCCGTGCAACACCTGGGGGAGTAACAACTTTTCCCGGTGGACGAATTGAGAGAGACCCAATACTGGCCAACCTTATCCAGTACATCATCGCTCAAGAGCATTTGAACCAGCGAGTGATGGATTATCTCCAGAATCTCACTGATCTGAACCTTCAGATTGCCATCGGCAGGCCATTGAGACCCGACCCGGAGAGACGCATACATCGACTGGTCAATCCACTTCCTCCGATAGAAGAAGAGTGTACCCCTTCACCAGAGACATTTTATCGGGACCCCGTCCAGTTACCGTTTTCATTTTAGACGTCACTGTTGTGTTTGTTATTGCAAGCATTTATTGTTATGTTGTAACTTGTGTATGGTACCTCAAATTTGTGCGACGAGTCGTGTATTTAGTTTCTAGTAGTATGAGTAGTTTTCTTCGTGATTAACTTGTGTAACCGCGAAGAAATCCTAGAATGAGATTTCTTTTCCCTGAGTCGCTGCAACATTTATCCCCTCACTGCTTGGATTATTTTTATTCACGCAGCACCACGGCAGCAGACTCACAACCGCTCGGACATATATGGAGCATTTTTTTTCCACAACGGCTCTTAGCAAATCTCGAGGACGAGATTTTTCTTAAGGGGGGTAGTAATTGTAACACCCCAAAAATTTAACCAGGTTTTAGTTATTAAAATTTTGCCAAGAGTTAAAATTTTTGCCTGCAAGAATATTTCTGTTGATTTCAAAACCTTTCTTTTAATATTAAGGATTTATTTTTCCCAAGTGGATCCTTCCAAACATATTGAACTTCTATGCCATCTCATTAAAACAAATTCCTAATCAGTAGGATTATTTATTAAATTATTTCACCCTGAGCTATATTCATTAAAATGACTTGTTTTAAGTTTTGGAGCTCTTTTTGAACTACAACCATTTGATAAATTTAACTAAAAATTCCACCAAAATTTGGAGATGTCCTGTGATGCCTCTAAATCACTTTTGTGCATTAATATATTTATTTCATTGCATATTTTGAGTATTACACATGTTTTTCTTCTCTGGTCCAGTAGGCATTTTTGCACTGCAACCCTTTTAAATATTTGTTTCTAGCTTCCACCAAAATTATGGGATGTCAGTAGGAGCATATGATTCCATTATATGCAAAAATCCAGGGATGTTCTTTGAAATTTTTGAGTGAATCAACCTCATCTCCATCCTGGTCCAACATGATGGTTTGTGCAGCAACCATATTATTGCTTGCTCTTTGGCCCTTGATTCTTTCTCCTACTTGTAGTCCTCCATGCTAAACCCCTAAGTCCAGGAGCATGCACTCTTTTGATCATTTTTAGTTCATGAAATAATGCCATTCACATCCTGTCCAGATTTGAAGTTCTGCAAAACTTGCACTAGCAAGTTTGTGCTTTTCACCAACTAACCTCACCACCCTCTTGTGCATCCAAGGAGACACTGATCTGGAAGATTTGGCCCCTCCAAGAATAGCCTAGGTGCCTTTGGCATTTTGACAAACACCTGGAGTGCATGGACTGATTTGGCATGATCTCAAGTATACATTATGAACTTGGCCACCTGACCAAACCACCTTGTCCCTGGAGTTTCCCTCTATCTCTAACCTAGTTCTGTTGCTTGCCAACCTCACCTGTGACCTGTAGCATGCCACGGCATTGTGTCGAACACCTTCCGTGCGTGCACTGGACGCGCCCAGAGCGCGCGTATTGCACGAGCGGCGCCCGAGCCGCCGCGTCACGCCCCGCACTCACCCCAGCCCGTGACCGACCGCAGCCGGCACGCCGTGTCCCCTTGCGCGCTACATGCTCCCCCTCACCACGCAACGCCGCCAAGCAGACCCTCGCCGCGTCCCCGGCAAGCCAAGGACTAGCCGCCACGGCCGCCCGACAGCCCTGCCCAGGTCGGCGCCGCCCGAGCCTTCCCCGCTCGCCACCTGCCCCCTGGAGCTTCGCAAGCTTATCCGCAGCTTCGTCTCCTAGCGCGCGTCGCCGCCACGTCGCCATTGCTACAGAAAGACGGTTCGCCGTCGTCCTTATCGCCGGCCACCTCGGAACCGACCTCCACCGCGTATATAAGGGCCGGAGCTCAATCGAGTCCTCGAGCAACCTCATATGATCCTCCTAGTGTTGCCTTGGCCAGCAGTCGAGCAAGGGAAGGCCTTCTTCCCCGAGTCCGGCCGGTTCGGTCGCCGCCAAGCCCCGGCCGATTCCATCGCCACCAGTGCCTCTACCTCTCCATTCTCTCCACCAAGAACTCTCCCTTCCTCTCGCGAACACAACCCCTCGCTCAATTTTGGCCGGAGACCACCGCAGCCCAAAAATCACTTTGTCCCCGAAGCCCCCTCCGCCGCGGAGCTCGCCGCCGGCGACTCCCTCCACCTCCGGCGACCCTGCGACCACCGGAAGGACCGCCTAGGAGTGGCAGATCCTTTCCTGCTCTTAGATGCCCGCGAAAAGACGCCGTTCGCCGGCGACGATCGCCGGACGCCCCGCCTCGGCTCGGGCAGAGAAGAGGAGGGAGTGGGGACTGGTCAAACCTGACCAGTGGGCCCCCTGGACCCACTGTCAGAGACCCAGCCCCGTCTCCACGCGTTTAAGTGGAAGCGTAAAGACCCCGAGTACGTCTCCCCGTTTTGAAGGCGTATTCTGCCCGAAGCGTTTTCTTTTCTGTTTATTATTAAAAACAGATTTTGACCAAATCTTTGACTGGCTTTATCTTTTTAAATATAACTCCAAATGAATTAATTCTTTTTCCTACCTCTCTCAAATTTGATCTAGTTTATTTTAAGATTTAATTGAAAAAATTTCCAAACAACTTTTTGTGCTGTTTTTATTTTTGTGTGTTAATTCATTTATATTTCTAAAATAGGATTTTTGAAGAGAGGAGAAGTATTTCAAGAGTTTGAAATGCACCCTGCCTTCCCATGACCTGAAGGCAAGCATTCTGAACCCTGGCATGATATTTTTGAGTGTTCGTTGACACATTTATCACACTACCTCTCTTTTGGAGAAATTGTTATTTCATGTGAGATGATCATGTGCATGGATGCATATTTGAGATTTCCATGCTGTTGGAAATGATCACACTTGTGATGATAATCATTCTCATGTGCCTTGCATGCATACCGGCAGGAACCCGGGAAAACCTCTGCCTTGGGTAGGCATGAGTTTGTCGCCGGTCTCCGTCGGGACGGTTATGTCTGGTATGGCATGGTAAGGTAATATGAGCGGTGACTCTGTTGGTTGAAATATATTCGTTATGCTAATCATGCAGGGAATACTTAAACCCCCTGAGTCGACCATAGATCGAGTCTTGTTCCAGTAACCCCCATACTTGTTTCGTACTACCACTCGTCTCTACAACAAGTAGAGTATGGTTCAGTAAGTTGTCAACCTCTTCCTAGCACACACCGTACAGAGAGGCTAGGGTGGAAGATACCGGTTGTAGCTGGTAGGCAGGCCACCTGGTCCGGGGGCATGGGTGTTTCCGGTTGAGACCGAGAGGGGAGGCCACCCCTTAGAGCACGCAATACAAATTTGATCCCATGCTACGCGAGGTTGTAGCCTCCCCACTTAGAGTTTGCTTGACATGTGTCGTGGGTGATTCCAGACACGTGTGAGTTAAGCTGGTGTGTGCAAGTTAGGTGTGTTTTCAACAAAAAGACCGTAGACGGAATTAGTCCCGATGGACTAAAGAAATCCGTTACTCGTGGGTAAACAGTACACCCTCTGTAGAGATTAAACCTATTCGAATAGCCGTGTCCATGGTTAAGGATTTCAGTCTGGGATGGGTCGAGTGTCGGTCTTAGTGTCGGTCTTCGGAGGTGAACTGTTAAACTAGAACTAGAATCACAACTTGTGACTTGTGATAATTATGGTTATTATTGTTGTGGACTAACCCGTGATATTATTTGTATTTATCAAATATCCCTGGGATGGTTCTACCTATTGAATATTCAGTATGATTGTTTTTCTTTCAAAGCCCTTTATGTGGTGTCGCTCAGACGCCCGACTGTGGCATTTCTTTTAAAGCCCTGTCTGTGATGTCGCTCAGACGTCCGACTATGGCATTTCTTTTAAAGCCCTTTATGTGGTGTCGCTCAGACGCCCGGCTGTGGCATTTCTTTTAAAGCCCTTTATGTGGTGTCCCTTAGACGCCCGACTGTGGCCTTTCTTTTAAAGCCCTTTATGTGGTGTCGCTCAGACGCCCGACTGTGGCATTTCTTTTAAAGCCCTTTATGTGGTGTCGCTCAGACGCCCGACTGTGGCATGCTTGTTATTTACTTCATTATATTTTCAATACTTCTATGATATTACATATTCATATATAACATGCTTACACGCATCAGAGTTATATTTATATTTTTGTGACTGACGTCATGAGTATAAAATATTTTCAGCACATCATTGCAATATTATCCCTGTGTTCATAATGTTTGCGAGTACATTCAAAGTACTCACTGGCTTGTCCCTGGCTATTGTCTTGGCCAGGTTTCTTGCAGGGAGAGGAGCGACCGTGATGACAGCCCAGAACCTATGCAATGGTGATAGCAGCCTCGTGAAGATAGGAGTTAACCTGGTCAGCTGTTCCCGTGGGAAATGGAGTTCCATGGACACTGATGTTTCACAACCCGCTTCCGCCATCAACCGATAGAAACCATTTGTTGTACCCACAGACCAGAATGGTCTTGTACTACATATTTTATGTTTTGCTTGGAATTTCTGTATCAAGTTGGTGCCCATCAGCTAACAGTTATCCTGGGGCTGATGAGTACAAGGGCCATTTTCTGGGAATTTATACCCGGAGAATCGGTCCCCACATAGGGCGGGCAACCAAAGTCTCAGGGGATACTATCTATATGGAGCACACCTAGCGCGTGCTTCACAGCCAAAGAAATAGTGTATTCTTCATTACGTACCTCAAAGCCTCTGAGTAGGCTTGTGAATGCTCCATTCAAGCCGCTTGTAGCGGATGAAATCGTCTTGAGCACCGCGCTCATATACAAGCGGTGCTCCCCTGAGAGCGCAGCTCGCTCCAATAAGCCCGTCAGTGCGTCCAACCGGATATTGAACTGCGCCGGAGCCTTCCCATCGCCCCCCGTGTGAGCCAAATGCCCCGGACTTAGGGCGGCTGACGTATTGGCTTCAGGCTTCAGCAGATCCGGACTCCTTCGTGACGACACCTTGGTGTCGCCCGCTTTATGAGTCGGAGAAGCGGGTGGGGTCTCGCTCTCCATCATCTCCGGAGGAAGGTCCCCCGAAGACGAACCCTGTTGAGAAGAGCCGCTGGCCGGACTGCAAAAAAGTTGAATCCTGGTTATTGATCTAGGATAAACACAGTACCCTCGGATTGTGAATTGACTTACAGCTTGGTTGAGGGATGGCTCGTTGGAGGGCATGATGCGGTGAGGGTGCCCGTCTGGACAAGGCCCCCTAGGAATTTCTTTTTCCCTGGTTGGGGCATCTCTGCCTCCAAGTCTTCGGCGGCAGCCCTCTTCTTCCCGCGCGGGGAGGAGGCCTTAGCCTCCCTTTCCCGACTATCCTCCTTAGAAGAGGTAACAATTCCCCCAGATCGGATGTGTACCATGTGGGGTTCGGTTTCTTCGTTCTTCCCCTTGTCTTTCCCCGAGGGCATCCTGCTGAGTACCCGGTCAAGCATCTTGGCCCGGTGGGACCAGGCGAGCATTCGGGAAGTGGTGCCGGACACCTGATTCTCTCCGCCTTGCTGAGCCATTCCTGGCCACGAAGGATTTTCAGAATAAACAACTATGACTAACTCAAAACAAGGTGTCCGGTGTCAAGATTACTTATTTGGGCATCTAGGCGATTGTAGCTTAGGCACGCATCCTTGATGGTGTCCGGACACTCTACTTTCTGTCCGAAGAATAATTTGCACATCTCTTCGAGCTTCAAGCTGAAGAAATGCTTGAGAGTCTGCTGACCCTCCAGATTGAACTTCCACATCCGGAGAGGCCGGCATTGGCACGGAAGCATCTGTCGGATTAGCATCACTTGCATTATGCTGACAAGGTTAATGTCCCTCTCAAGGAGCTCCCAGATGTGATTCTGCAGTATCGGTACATCACCAGCGGCCCCCCAATTCCGCCCTACGTCGGGCCAAGATGCTAGCTGTGATGGGGGACCCAAGCAGAACTCAGGAGCGGCCGCCCACTTCGTGCCTCTGGGAGCCGTGACATAAAACCACCTTCGTTGCCATACGTCGGATTCTTCCGGCAAAGAACCCTCTGGCCACGGGGCATCGGCATTCCTGCTTATTACGGCGCCTCCGCACTCCGCATGTCACCCCTCGATCATCTTCAGCTTCACATTGAAGGTCTTAATCCATAAGCCGAAGTGTGGGTGACATGGAGAAAAGCCTCGCACACGATGATGAACGATGAGATATGGAGGATGGCGTCTAGAGCCAGATCATGAAAATCCAACCCGTAATAGAACATGAGCCCCCTCACAAAGGGGTCGAGGGTGAAGCCCAAGACGCGGAGAAAGTGTGGGACAAAAACGACACACTCATTAGGCTCCGGTGTGGGGATGACTTGCCCTGGGTCAGGAAGCATGTGTTGAATATCGGCGGTCAGGTATCCGACCTCCCTAAGCCTCGCAATGTCTTCCTTTTGAATCGAGGAGGCCACCCATCGGCCCTGAGGGGCGGATCCGGACATATTGGAGGATCTGTGGTGTCGAAGCTTGGGTTTTGGGTGCTAGAGCTTGAGGTACGAGAAGGCGCGAGGAAGGTGGAAAAGAGGCATAGGCCTCAACCCCTTTATAAAGAGGGTGAATATCAAGAGTCCTCGGTGTGACCATTTGAGGCTTATCTAAAAACACACGAAGTTATACCAACGGCCATCGTGGGGTCACGCACGCCCATATTAATGGAAAATCCCGTAATAAGTGGAACACGATCTCTGCCTTGACGGGACGTGCCAATAAAACCGCCTTGTAACACGAGTCGTTGTGGGGTAAGAAACGCCGGTTCGCGTTGGACCAGGCCACGATGCATGGGCACGACGCACGAAGGTTGCCAGCAGATCAGATTTATGCCATGTGAAGATCATCTTGCAGATCCGGACACGATTCGAGTGTTCAATAATTACTTTGGAGTATTCGGAGAAGGAACCCGCCTTGCAATGCCGAAGACAATACTGCGCGCCGGACTCATTGTCATAGAAGCCTGGTTCTGGGGCTACTGAGGGAGTCCTGGATTAGGGGGTATTTGGACAGCCGGAATATGTGCAACGTCCGTACTATTGAAGCGTGAAGATACAAGACTCAAGACTTCGGCCCGTCCAGATGGGACTCTCCTTTGCGTGGAAGGCAAGCTTGGCGATCCGGATGTTGTGTTTCCTTTCTTGTAACCGACTCCATGTAAACCCTAGCCCTCTCCGGTGTCTATATAAACCGGAGAGGTTGGTCCTTAGAAGGCCGATCACAATTACAATCATACCATCATAGGCTAGCTTCTAGGATTTAGCCTCTACAATCTCGTGGTAGATCTACTCTTGTACTACCCATATCATCAATATTAATCAAGCAGGAAGTAGGGTTTTACCTCCATCGAGAGGGCCTGAACCTGGGTAAACATCTGTGTCCCTTGCTTCATGTTACCATCAGCCTGGACACATAGATCGGGACCCCCTACCCGAGATCCGCCAGTTTTGACACCAACAGCGAGCCTCGGCGACGAAGACTTCATCGTGCCTGAGGAGCCCGTCGATCAGGAGCGCTTTAAGCGCTGGCTAGTAGCCACTGCAAGGAGCCTGAAAAAGAAGCAGCAACAACTTCAAGCTGATCAAGATCTACTCAATGACAGATGGACTACTGTCCTGGCAGCCGAGGAATACGTCCTCGGGCGCGCAACCAAAAGTTACCCAAAACGCAAATTGTTACCCCAATTCGATGACGAGGCACTGGAGCCTGTCCTACCAGCCCATAATGCGGATGACCGACCACCACATGGCCGGGACAAGGCGGCAACTCAAGCCTAACTCCAGCCCGCACTACCTCGCCGTAAAAACAGAGACACAACAGCTCGGGGATACATATATGACTTGCGGCATGACCTGGAAAACAGAACAGGTCAGACCAAATCAATCTATGGATCGCAGGGGCGTGCCTCGATGCGCGACGATGGCCATCCGGCCGGACATGACAAACATAACCACACCTGGGCCAAAAAGCGCAGACGAACTCCATTCGAGCTATGTCATGACTTGGCCCGATATAGAGGCGCCGCGCACCCCCTCTGCTTCACTGATGAAGTAATGGAACATGAATTCCCAGAAGGGTTTAAACCCGTGAACATCGAATCATATGATGGGACAACATACCCCGCGGTATGGATTGAGGATTTTCTCCTCCATATTCATATGGCCCGCGGTGATGATCTTCACGCCATCAAATACCTCCCGCTAAAACTCAAGGGACCTTCTCGGCACTGGTTGAACAGTTTGCCCAAAAACTCAAATTAAAAGCTGGGAACACTTGGAAGACATCTTCATCGACAACTTCCAGGGTACATATGTCCGACCTCCGGATGCCAACGACTTAAGTCACATAGTTCAATAGCCCAGAGAGTTAGCCAGGAAATTCTGGACTAGGTTCTTAACTAAAAAGAACCAGATCATCGACTGTCCGGATGCCGAAGCCCTAGCGGCCCTTAAACATACCATCCGTGACGAATGGCTCGCCCGACAGCTCTGCCAAGAAAAGCCAAAGTCCATGTCTGCCCTCACGACGCTTATGAACCGCTTCTGCGCGTGCGAGGATAGCTGGCTAGCCCATAGCAACAACAATACAAGCGAACCTGGCACTTTTGAAGCCAGAAATAGCAACGGCAAGCCCCGACGCAACAGCCACAAGCGTCAAAGCAACGGTGACAACATCGAGGACATGGCGGTCAATGCCGGATTTAGTGGCTCTAAGTCCGGTCAGCGGAAGAAGCCATATAAAAGAAACAATCCGGGCTTGTCCAGTTTGGACCGCATACTCGATCATCCATGCCAAATCCACCACACTCCTGATAATCCAGCCAATCATACCAACAGAGACTGTTGGGTTTTTAAATAGGACGGGAAGTTAAATGCCGAGAACAAGGAGAAGGGGTCGCAAAGCGAGAATGATGACGAGGAGCCCGGCCACCGAACACAGGGGGACTGAAGAAGTTTCCCCCCAAGTTAAAACATTGAACATGATATACGCTACCCATATCCCCAAGAGGGAGAACAAGCCCGCGCTTAGGGACATCTACGCGATGGAGCCAGTTGCCCCAAAGTTCAACCCATGGTCGTCCTACCCGATCACCTTCGATCGCAGGGACCATCCGACCAGTATCCGTCATGGCGGCTCAGCCGCACTGGTCCTCGACCCAATCATGGATGGATTCCACATGACGCAATTCCTCATGGACGGTGGCAGCAGCCTGAACCTGCTCTATTAGGATACAGTGCACAAAATGGGTATTGATCCCTCAAGGATGAAGCCCACAAAAACCACCTTTAAAGGAGTCATACCTGGTGTAGAGGCCCGCTGTATGGGCTCAATCACACTGGAGGTGGTCTTCGGATCCCCGGACAACTTCCGAAGCGAAGAGTTGATCTTCGATATCGTCCCCTTCCACAGTGGCTATCACGCACTGCTCGGACGAACCGCATTCGCTCGATTCAATGCGGTGCCACACTACACTTATCTCAAGCTCAAGATGCCTAGACCATGCGGTGTCATAACAGTCAATGGAATCACGGAACACTCCCTCCGCACCGAGGAGCACACCACTGCCCTCGCAGCAGAAGCACAGAGCGGCCTTTTCAGGCAGAACCTTAATTCGGCGGCCAAGCTCCCGGACAATGTGAAACGAGTCCGAACTACACTACAGCAGGACAGTCTAGCTCGTCAAGAGCTTGACTAGCAATTCGGCCTTCGTCCCCGTTCCGAGCAAACGGTGGCATTCATACCGCGCGTACATAACTACGCACTCAAAATACCATGGGCATAGACGGCGACACAGCTAGATCGTGGCCCATAATACGGCTCAACCTCCCCGTGTGACACCCCGAGACCGATGCTCTAGACGCCTTCCATGTTTTTCGAGTTTCGTAGGGTGATTTGTTTTGTTTGTTGCATTTCATCGTCGCATCATCCGCATTGCATCCGCATGTTTTCATAAGGTTTGCATCCGTCTGTAGTTGCCGCGTCCCCCTTGCCTTTGTAGACAGTTTTGAGTCCAACCGGGTTCTCGTTCCCCTTCTGTTTGACCGCCTTATCTCTCTGCCAGTCATGGACCCCCCTCCTTCGCAGCCCCCTCGCGTGCGCATCCGAAAACTTCCCTGAACCCGACACGCTCTGTCGTTACCAATGGGTCCGGATCATCCCCAAACATCTATAAAATATCTCCCGTCCTTTGTTTGCACTTCCTAACCTATTTTCCCGGAGCCGTTCGAATGTGATCGGATGGACCAGATCATCCCCTAACGAAAACCCACCTACTATATAATCAGTGTAAACCTACCTAACCCTAGAACCTAGCCGTCCCATCCATCCATTCCTCCCTGCCGCCATTTCCTCCACCCGGTCTCCATCTTCGTCGGGATCTCCTCCCGATCCAAATCCTCTCCGACCCCTCCCTATTTTTCAGCGCCACCCAAATCGCAGCAGCCAACCACCATCCTTGCCCGAGCCATAGCGAGCCTCCAAGGCACCAGCCTCCCGTCGTCGTCCTTCGCCCCCGAGCTCCTCTTCTCGCACCACTTCGTCCGCCTCGTCGCCGGCCGACCGAACCAGCAGATGAGCCCCATGTGCTCGTTCCTTCCCCTCCCCTAATTTCTAGTCCCTCCTCTCACATCTACCTCTCTGAACCAGGACCCCGCCTCGTCTCCGCCCGCGGGCTACCTCAGAACGGAGCTTCACCGTCGCCCTGGCCTCGGATCCGGCCAATTCCCATCGCCTAGAGCCGCCACGCCAAGTTCCTGCCGCCGCGCCATGTTGTCGTTCCTCTGCTACATCGCCGTCCAGTACTTCCTTGCGCCACCTTCAGTTCAAGCAGGAGTCTTGACCCCGAGCTCCTCCTCTGCTTCTTCCCTAGCGCTGTGCCAAGCTCCGCCGCCCAAGCTGCACCGTCGCCTACCGCAGCCCCTATCGCCGTCGTCTTCAACGGTTCCTGACGAGGACGGCGCCCTCATGTCCGTCTCGACCGCCAAGTCCCTCGCCTCGCTGCCTCGTCGCCGCAGCAAAAGCAGCAGCTCGCCAAGTCCCGGCAACTGCTCCAGCTCGCCCATCGCCTCCTCCAGCGAATCTCGTTCACTCTGTCGCCCATCCGCTGGTCTCCTTCGCTGCATCGAGCAGCATCAGTTCAGGCATAGGAGGGCGATGCCTCTACCTCGACACCTCCCGTTGACTGCACCCTGCCTCCTCCCGCGTGGGCCACTTCTTGCCCCACGGCCTCGCTCAGCCTCTCCATCAAACCGGGCCTTAGCCCATGGGTGAGCAGCCCCTCCAGCCCCTCTACTCTGTTTCGGGCCAGATCTAGATTCGGCCCGATGTGTTTTTTTTCGTGCACGAATTTGCTAGTTATCCATGTTTTACTGTTTTATAGAAATGCCCCTGTTTTAAGCTACTAATAACTATTTAACCATGCATCCAAATAAAACATGTCATATATGTAACATGCTTAGAATTTCATCTCGTTTCACAATATGCCACTTTCATACATGTTTAAAATGTTTAAACTTGTTGTTTGTTTAATTTGCTAAAATGCCATGTTAAAATGATTTATTTCATAACTAAATAACCGTAGCTCCATTTTAAATAAACCTTATATGTAAATGGGGTGGAAAAATGCATAGATTAACTTGCTGCACTTCATTTTCCTGTTTGACAACAATAAAATATGATTTTAGGCAGAACAGTACCAAATTCGAATATTTCTCATGGGGATTTTTCGGAATCGTTGTTTGTTGTTCCGGCCTCATTTAAACTTGCCTAGATAGGTAGTTTAATTATGCTTCACCTCTTGCAATGTTTAATAACATTTAAAATTGTTTAGTAGCTTAAACGAGATTAAACCAAATATGTCAATGTGGTTTTGTCAATATGCAACTCGTTGCATATTGAGCTCCACTTAACTTGTAGTATTTTTTGGCTTTGCCATGCCATGCCTCATTAAACCGGACATGCATCATACTTGATTGTGCATCATGCCATGATTATGCTTGTGTGTTTACCCTGTTGTTTGCTTCTTTCTGGTTTGCTTCTCTCGTTAGCTTCGGTCTCGTTCCGGAGTTGTGAGGATTCGTTCGACTACGTCCGTTTGTCTTCTTCATGGACTCGTTCTTCTTCCTTGTGGGATTCTAGGCAAGATGACCATTACCCTCGATATCACTTCTATCTTTTCTTGCTAGTTGCTTCGTTCTATCGCTATGTTGCGCTACCTATCACTTGTTTACCATGCCTCCCATATTGCCATGTCAAGCCTCTAACCCACCTTCCTAGCAAACCGTTGTTTGGCTATGTTACCGCTTTTGCTCAGCCCCCTCTTATAGCGTTGCTAGTTGTAGGTGAAGTTGAAGATTGCTCCATGTTGGAACATGATTATTTTGGGATATCACAATATCTCTTATTTAATTAATGCATCTGTATACTTGGTAAAGTGTGGAAGGCTCGGCCTTTTGCCTGGTGTTTTGTTCCACTCTTGCAGCCCTAGTTTCCGTCATACCGGTGTTATGTTCCTGGATTTTGCGTTCCTTACGCGGCTGGGTGTATGGGAACCCCTTGACAGTTCGCCTTGAATAAAACTCCTCCAGTAAGGCCCAACTTTGGTTTTACATTTGCCTAACAACCTATAACCCTCCCTTGGGCAGGCCAACCCAAGGGTCTTCTTTATTTTAACCCCCCCGGGCCAGTGCTTCTCTAAGTGTTGGTCCAAACCGAGCAGCCTGCAGGGCCACCTCAGGGAAACTTGAGGGTTGGTTTTACTCGTAGCTTGTCTCATCTAGTGTGCCCTGAGAACGAGATATGTGCAGCTCCTATCGCGATTTGTCGGCACATTCGGGCGGTCTTGCTGGTCTTGTTTTACCATTGCCGAAATGTCTTGTAACTGGGATTCCGAGACTGATCGGGTCTTCTCGGGAGAAGGAATATCCTTCGTTGGTCGTGAGAGCTTATAATGGGCTAAGTTGGGACACCCCTGCAGGGTATAAACTTTCAAGAGCCATGCCCACGGTTATGTGGCAGATGGGAATTTGTTAATATCTGGTTGTAGAGAACTTGACACTTGACTTAATTAAAATTCATCAATCGCGTGTGTAGCCGTGATGGTCTATTTTCGGCGGAGTCCGGGAAGTGAACAGGGTCTTTGTGTTATGATTGTGCGTAAGTAGTTTCAGGATCACTTCTTGATCACTTCTAGCTTCTTGAACGTTCCGTTGCTTCTCTTCTCATTCTTATTTGCATATGTTAGCCTCCATATTTGCTTAGTGCTTGCTGCAACTCCACCTCATTAGGACTTCCTACCCATAAGCTTAAATAGTCTTGATCTCGTGGGTTTTGAGATTGCTGAGTCCTCATGACTCACCAGATACTATCACAATAGTTGCAGGTGCCGATGATACCAGTGCATGTGACGCAACCGAGCCCAGATGGGAGATCAACGAAGATCTTGGTCATTGCTAGGTCTCATTTCATGTTGATCAGTAGTGGAGCCGAGTTGGGATGATCTGGGATCTAGCAGTTGGATTATCTTCTTTTCTTTTCGCTTCGTCCGTAGTTGGACTATGTGTGTGCCCTGAATGATGTATGAAATATATGTTCATTGTGTGAAGTGGCGATTTTAAGCCAACTCTTTATTCCATTCTTGTTCATTACATGGGGTTGTGTGAAGATGACAAAACCACCATGAGGTTATGCCTCTAAGTTGTTCCTCGACACGTGGGAGATATAGCGACATTGTGGGTGTTACACCACGGGACCCACATACTTTTGCTTTTTCTTTTTCTTTTTTGGTTTCCTTTTTTCCTAGGCCTTTCCTGGTGGCCTGATTGTCGGAACTATCAAGGGACAGATACACCAAGATGGCAAGAAGTATTGACGTATAAGGGAATTTCCAGGTGGTCTCTTTAAACGATCGTTATGCCTGTTTTAAGGACCCGCACGCAGCTCTCCCTTGGTTGTGGCATGTTAAATAGCCCTGTTGCTTATCGCACTACTTATACAAATACGCTTTGATGTATTAATCAAACTATAATGGAAAATAGTTTGCGGCCCAATTTCTGCGGCATTAGCCTATTACCTCATTTTCTGATATTCTTGTCAATTGCACCCGTACACTCTAGTACGCCTTAATTCACCAGGGGCTACATTATGCCCCATAATACGGCAACAAAGTCTGAACACTTTTTTACAGTATAGTTTGGCACCCCGAACTTTAGCATTATATGCATCGGCCCCGAATCATGTATTTGGTCAATAGTTGGGTTGCCTGGATCCTATGCTTACTACCTTATGTTCCGCTATATTGGCTAGGGTAGTAAAGGGAGAACTACTGCGTTTGTGTCTTGGTTCATCCGGATGAGCACCTTAGTAGAGAAAGCCGAAAAGTGACTGTCATGATGCGGCGTGAGCCGGTCAGCTGTTCGAGAGGTTACATATCTTTTGCGATTTTTCTGCATTATGCGATGAATCGGTTTTATCGATCAGGTGTTTATAGCACCCCAAGTTCGGAATTACGAATACTAGGGGATGTGCCAAAATTTCTATTGTCAAACTCCTATGGCTAAGTGAGGGTGATAAAGACACATAGTCCGATTGCCTGGTTCATTGCACTAAACACCTCCTTCAAGGACCAAACCTTTGGATCAAAAGTGTTTACATTCCATCCCGAACACCCCCGTACTAACTACATGGGGGCTGAAGCCGACGACTGGTCAACTCTCAGATTCAATGAAAACGGCCGCATAGGAGGTAAAATTTTAAATAAAAAGCAAGCATTATATTACATCATGACCTTGTTTCATAGTACAGGACAGGATAACATGAATGTATTCATTCAAAGATAAGCCGCTTCATCCACTGTATCTTGACTCGGGCGAAGGCCATTCGCGTGCCTTTGATGTAGACCGACCGCTTGATGGCATCAAGCCGAGGGCAGGCATTGACCAGCTGCTTCACGAGCCCGAAGTAGCTACTGGGTATGGCTTTGGCAGGCCATAGCCGGATTATTAAATCCTCCATGGCTAGTTCTGTCACCCTATGCAGTTCGACCAACTGTTTTAGCTGATCGCTAAAGGACACCGGATGTTCTGGCGCAAGGTATTACGACCAGAAGAACTTCTCTGTGGAGCTCCCCTCTTCGGCTTGGAAGAACTTTGCAGCGTCTGAAATGCTGCACGACAGATCCGCAAACGCCCCTGGAGAACTCCAAATCCGGGCCAATAAGAGGAACCTTTTCTTCACTATTTTCTCTGCATAATAAATGCCTTACCTGCCGCAATTTTTCTGGCCTCCTGGACTTCCTGGAGGACGCCCTGGGCTTCAACCTGGGCATCGTGTGTGCTTTGGCGGGCCTTGGCAAGTTCAGACTCTTGATCTGCAATGTTGTGCTCCAAGGACTCGCATTTCTTCATGGCGTCCTGGAGCTCCTACTGGACCTCACCGACCCTGGCCTCATGCTTTTCACGGGCAGCTTGTTCCTTGGCCGCTCTCTCCTCGGCCTCGGCCAGCGCCTTCTTGAGGGTCTCCACTTCGGTCGCCGCTCCTAATAAATATCATGGCACTTTAGTCAGCACAAATCATTCATCATTCCTGAATATAGACAAGGTTATTGCATACCTAGATTGTCTTCCAGTTGTTTCTTCACATGGCCGAGCTCTTCCTCGGACCGCTCCAGACTCTGCTTCAGTCCGAAAACATCAGCAGTATGAGAGGTCGCAGCCAGTAACGACGCCTGCTTGTTCACACTGACTCATCTGGTTAGTCTCCTGCGAACTTGTTTGATCCTCTGTCCGGCTTTTCTTTTCGAACACTAGACAGTGTCTCAGGGGCTATTGTCTATACCGTGACATTCTTTTTACATAATTGCGTTGCTTACCTCAAAGCCTGTTAGAAGGCTTGTGCAGGCATCGGTCAGTACGCTCTTCTTGGACTGAATCCTCTCAACCACCGTACCCATAAGGGTACGGTGTTCCTCAACAATGGAAGCACTTCGCAGCACTTCCATTAGAGTGTCTGGCGCCTCTGGCTGGACAGAGGTCACTGGCGGAATTGGCGCACCTCCTCCTTTTGAAGGAGGCTGCTTGCCGGGTTCCGGAGCTGCATAGGTCTGCGGGACCGTATTCGGCTGGGGGCCGAACTGAATATGGCCCCCATTGCCAGTCTCCATGGGGATTTGCTCCCTCATGTGTCTGGCGGCTGAGGTTTCACTCTCCGGTGCCGCCCTGACGGCCTCCTGAGTCTCTCCCTAGCCCGGTATCCTTCGGGACTCACCTTGGTGTCATCCATGGTGTTGGGAGAGGAGGCCGCCGGAAGGGACCTGCTGTCCATCGCCTTCGGGTCTAGCGAATCCCCCGAAGATGAGGATCCCTCGAGGTCGGACTGAGCCAGACTGCAAATGCATGATTCAACATGTTAAGACTATGAAGTAGAGAGGCCGGATATATGAATGCCTCCGGGTTTTTGAGTACTCATGATTCGGCCAGGGGCTTGTCTCGGGGGCGCCGCTCTGTGCTGCTGTCGATGTCCCACACGGAGTTATCCGCGAGGGAACCCTTCCCCCTCTTGGACGCCTCTGCCTCCAGATTTTTGGAGGCCGCCCTCTTCTTCCTCCCCCCTCAATGGGAGAGTTGCTTTCCTCCTCCTCTTCATCCCCGGCGGCGGAGGAGTGAGTCTCAGTGTCTTCGGACGTCACGTCCGACGCACCCTTGCGACGGAGGCCATCTCTGGTCCCCTTGGCCTTCTTCTCCGGCGCTTGATAGGGCGCCGGAACCAGCATCTTCGTCAGAAGTGGAGTTGCTGGGTCTTCGGGCAGTGGAGCCGGACAGTGAATCCGCTCCGCCTCCTTTGTCCAGTCCTGAGAGAATTAGTAGGGAGGCTTAGGCATCTTCCTCAAGTATGCAAGTAAAGGATACACCTTGAAAACATGAAAAAACTTACCAGACTAGCGGGATGGGCCAAGTCGTGCCCACGGTCCTCGGTCGTATCCGACCACGTCTCGTTGGACTTGAAAAGCACCTTCCAGATGTCTTCGTGTGTAGTGCCAAAGAACTGCAGAAAGGTCTGGTGCTTGGCCAGATCATACTCCCACAAATGGCAAGTCCGGCTTTGGCACGGAAGGATCCGGCGAACAAGCATCACCTGGATCACATTGAAAAGCTTGATATTCTTGTCTATCATGCTCCTGATGCGCGTCTGAAGCGCTGTCAGCTCGTCCGACAAAGACCAGTCCAGGCCCTTCTCTAGCCAGGAGGTGAGCCGCATCGGGGCTCCTGACTGGAATTCGGGAGCCGCGGCCCAGGTGGTTTCGCGTGGTTCTATGATATAGGACCATGATTTCTGCCACCCTTTGACGGTCTCCACAAAGGAGCGTTCGGGCCATGTGATGTTGGGCATCTTGCTCACCATGGCACCTCCGCACTCTGCGTGTTGGCCACTCACCACCTTCAGCTTCACATTGAAGATCTTTAACCACAATCCTAAGTGTGGTGGGATGTGGAGGAAAGCCTCGCACACGACAATGAATGCTGAGATGTTGAGGAAAGAATTTGGGGCTAGATGGAAATCTAGCCCGTAGTAGAACATGAGTCCAGGGACGAATGGGTGGAGAGGAAATCCCAGCCCGCGGACGAAGTGGGGGATGAACACCACCCTCTCATGGGGCTCCGGGGTGGGGACTCTCTGTCCCTTGACCGGAAGCCGGTGGGCGATTTCCTCGGCCAAATACCCAGCCTCCCGGAGCTTTGTAATGTCCTTCTCCTTGACGGAGGAGACCATCCACCTGCCCTGCGCTCCGGATCCAGACATTGCTGGAGTTCTTTCTTGGGGTGGAAAAGATGAGAACTTGGGCGTTGGAGCTCGAGCATGGGGGAGGCTGAGAGAGAGAAGGTGTGGGTGAAAGGGGTAAATCCTTATCTCTTTATAAAGGCAGTGAATATCAAGCGCCTCCCCACTCGCATTAAAACTCGCCTATTCCCCAAGGGCCGTGCAGACGACACGGTTGGGTTACCCACTCCCCTATTGATGAGAATCCCGCAATAAGGGGACACAATCTCTGCTTTCACAAGACGTGCCAATGAAACCGCATCTCGAAATATGGAGCGACAGGCTAAAAATGGTTCGAAATAATGGCCGGCAGGCGACGTGATGTTAGGCTACAAAAAGTTGTCAGCGGATTGGACTCGTGAAATACTATACTCTCTGCGGTTGTGTGTGGTACTACTTTTGCAGAGCCGAACATGTTTTATGTAT
Source organism: Triticum aestivum (assembly GCF_018294505.1). NCBI lineage: Eukaryota > Viridiplantae > Streptophyta > Magnoliopsida > Poales > Poaceae > Triticum > Triticum aestivum. The sequence continues at coordinate 341,682,581 of NC_057804.1, forward strand.
TTGAAGGATGCTTTGGAGTATTCGAAGGAGGAACCCGCCTTGCAATGCCGAAAACAATCTGCGTGACGGACACCTCGTCATTGAAGCCTGATTTAGGGGCTACTGAGGGTGTCTTGGATTAATGGGTCCTCGGACGGCCGGACTATGTAGCGTGGGCTGGACTTTTGGGCCGTGAAGATACAAGACAGAAGACTCTCACCCATGTCCAGATGGGAATCTCCTTGGCGTGGAAGGCAAGCTTGGCGCCCGGATATGAAGATTCCGTTCTCTGTAACCGACTTTATACAACCCTAGTCCCCTCCGTTGTCTATATAAACCAGAGGGCTTAGTCCGTAGGGGTAATAATAATCATACAAGCTAGACTTCTAGGGTTTTAGCCATTACGATCTCGTGGTAGATCAACTCTTGTAATACTCATATTCATCAAGATCAATCAAGCAGGAAGTAGGGTATTACCTTCATAGAGAGGGCCCAAACCTGGGTAAATATCGTGTCCCCCGCCTCCTATTACCATCAACCTTAGACGCACAGTTCGGGACCCCCTACCCGAGATCCGCCAGTTTTGACACGGACAGTGATCCCTCATAGCCGTAGAGGTAGGACCCGCCTGCTTCGATTGCCCCCTGGGAATGGACGATCTTGTATGCCGAGCTGCATCCATGAGGCCTCTCGGGCTCCTCCCGGAGGGGCAAGTGGGCATGGCTGGTGTGCGGGTGAGCGTCTTGAGGCGCCCGCGCAGCTGGCGTGACGCAGATGGGCGTCGTTCCTTCACAGGAGGCGTTGAGTAGTTCGGTAACACGGGAGAGAAGGGCGTCATGGCCGCCCTCGGCCAGCCTACATCACAGCAATTCACGGGCCATGACGAGCGCGGCTCACGTGTTCGCCCGCTCCTCGCAAGTGCGCAGGGACGTCGCCGCGGCGTAGCTAGAGGATCTTGCTACCGGTCGGTTGCGGCGCTTAGTAGGAGGGTATGGAGGCGGCCCATCCTCTCTCTGATAAGCGGGGGGTGGCGATGAACCTCGCAGTTGGGCGTAGCCGCCTGGGTGACGCGAGCAGCCCATTGTTCACTGCCAGCTCATGGAAATTCCGCCATAGGGACTGCGAAGCGGGGGCGAAGCGCCCGGTGGAGGAGAAACTTCGACAACCCCCTACCCGGCGCGCCAAATGTCAGATTCCGGGCTTCGGAGAACCAAGAAAGGTTCGAACTCAGGGGCGTGTGCAAAGAACTCAACCTCTCAAGCCTCCCGATCCGCATCTCTCATGACCTAGCTCGATGAACACGATAGAGAAAGACTCTGCAGTTTACCCAGGTTTGAGCCACCTTGCGGTGTAATACCCTACTCCTTCTTTGTGGTGGATTGGCCTCGCAATGGGCTGAGGATGAACTGGTACAAGTGGAAGAACAGCCTCAGGAGGCATGTTCTAGTGACGAGCTCTTGGTGGTTCTACGAACTGATTGTCTGGTGAGTTGATCGATTAATCTCCCTTTCTACGGTGGTGGCTAGATCCTATTTATAGTGGCCTTGCTCCTCTTCCTCCAAAACTTAGGCGGGAAGGGATCCCACAACGACCAAATTTGAAGGGGAACAAGTAGTACATCTAATCCTGATGAAAGGTGGTCTTCGCCTGCAAAGCATCTGAGCATGACGTAGTGGTGGGCTCAGCGATGACATCCATCCTACCGTTCTGGCAGTCTTGGTCTCGTTGCACGCAAAATGGCAACCTTTGGCTGATTCCTTGGAACTCCACACCCGCGCTTGCCTCCTTTGCACCAAAGAGGAAACCTGTTGTACTGCACCTGCTGGCGTGCGCTTGGCCTTGGTCGTCATGGCTGATGTCATTTCAGCAGCCTTGTGAGGATGGGTCTTGCGTAGCAATCTTCGCTCTGCTTAGGAGGCAGCCTAAGGTGGCCGCTTCCGTGGGAGGTCTTGATGTCGCCCGCCTCGCGAGGCTTGGCCCCTCGCGAGGGTCTTGTCTTGCCGTAGTCGAAGCTGGGACGTACCAGGCCGTCGATGAAGCCATGTCGCGGGCTGTAGGCAGGCAGGGCTGGGTACCCTAGTTCCCAGAACGCCGACAACATCCCTGGGTAAACCATCGGGTACTCCAGGGTACCCTTCCATCCGCCTCCACCCAGTAGTGAACTAAAGTGCGTCTTGAGATCTTGAAGTCTTGGGATTGTTGACGTCAACTTAACTCTCACAACTCCCATGTAATTCACTACACCCACCCGGTGTACGAAGCATAGCAAAATAACTACAACATTCCCAGGCATTGGTAACATGGGGGTTTGGGTTCAACCTAGCACATGATACTACTCAAGAACATAACTCAAATTCACCTACTTGCATGCATGGTGGGGAGGATAACAACTAATGCAATAAAAATCAGAGGTAATAAAATACATTATCAAATGACTTGCCTTGGTGACGATCTTCAAACTATAAGTAACAAGCCTCGCACTCCGGGTAATCTATGAGACAAACAAGAAATACATAAGCATAACATCATACAGTTTAACACTATAACAACAAATAATAACAAATAATAACACAATCATTAAAGCACACAAAAAACAAAAAACAAAACCAAACAAAGCAACAAAACTCAAAGCAAAGCCTTACTACTAGTAAAACAAGCTACAAATAAGTTTTCAGCCACTAATTAATTTTTAAGAGAACAAAAGTAAAGTTTTTAGTAAATGACAAAAAGAAAATCACATACTAATTTTATGCAAAAGAATCACAATAAAACCATTTATAAAATTCCTATTATTTTCAAAACAAGTTTTTCAGTAAGGTAAAAGAAATAAATTACAAATAATATTTTTAAAACACATAAAAGTCTACTACTAAGTTAACGGAAACTAAATAGAACTTGACAAAAGAAACAAAAGAAAAAATTAAAATTATAAGAAGTAGAACAAAACTTATATAGCACAAAAACAATATTGTTTTCATTAATAACTGATTTTAAATAATTGTAATATTCACCAATTAATTCTTACTGATAAACAATGTCAAAAAGAACCCATAGCAAAAGGAATCAATCAAAAAATATTGCTCCCAGCTAAAACTAGAGCCAATCTAGTGATTTGAACAAATTTAATGCCAATTCAAATTCAAACGTTCAAATCTAGTAAAACTTTATATCTACAGAAACTTCATAAAATATCTAATCTGATGCAAAAGGAATCACCCAAAAATACCAAGTATCCCAGGAGATATTAATTTTCTAAAATTGAAACTATTCTGTTTTTAAAACAGAAGAAAAACAAAAAAGGCTATGGCTACGTGGCATGTTGTCATCGTGCTAGGGAGGTGTCTGACAGAGAATATATAGCGCTCGGCCGAGATCTAACAAAACCGCGCCCGTGCGTAATAAAAAAACAATACGGTCGGGTCGATCTAAACCGTAAAATAAAACCGATCTAAATAAATAAATAAAACCTAATTGTTCACTACATCTGATCTGGACCATTAGATTAGGATTGAAAGGAGGGGGCGGTGTCGGCTTACAACGACGGGCAACGACGGCGCGGGCTGCTCGATCATCGGCGGTGGAGGTGCCCCGGTCGTTGGCGATGACAGTGGAGGGGTCGGGCGGAGGTGGCGCAACAAGGGGGTCATGGTGATGGTGGAGGCGGAGGTTGGCAGTGACAGAGGGCGTCGGAGCGAGCGGCGGCGCTTCGGTGCTCCGATGAGAGCGCACGAGGTCGGGGCAGCTCCTGTAGACGAAACAAGTGGGCAATATGATGTCAAAATGATGCATGGCGTCAAGAGAGGCCGATTGCCGGAGCTTGAGGGTATGGGGATGCTCACCGATGACGGACTTCACGGTGAACGGCGGCGGCTGCAGCAAGATCAGAACAGCAAGGGCGCGAGCTATGGTGGGTTTCATCGTCGGGTGTCTAAGGGGGGTCGAGAGAGGTATAGCGCAAGGAGCTTGGGGAGCGGGTCGATGAGGGACGCGATCCCGAGAAGATCGGAGGTGGCGGCATGCTCTGGTGTGTGCGGGATTTGGGCACATCCGTTTTCGAGGTTGAAGATGGCGTGGGACCCAGCGGTTAGCGTCCACGGGGAAGAGGCAAGCGGGTCAGGTGACCGGCTCGTAGCGGGTGCGGGCGGGACAGGCCAGGGTGTTGTGCCGGGCTACGGGGAGTGGGCAGGTTGGCCTGCCGTCGACTAAGGTTTTTTTAATTTCTGATAGAAAACCTAAAGAAAGAAGTAGAGAAAAGAAAAATAGATCATAAATAGTGGACTATTTTTCACAGGCAAAATACAAACTTTATAGAAATCATTTAAAAAATCAAATAAACCCAAATTTGATTTAAATACTTTTGGCATTATTTTCTTTCGACTTTTTGAGGTGTCATATTACCTCCTATCATACTTTTAATTAAAGTATTTCCCAGGGATTTTTTAAAATGAATTTCAAATGCCAGTTTGAAGTGAACTCAAACAGAAAATTCAAATGCCTCTAAAAATTTCAAATTCCACCACAATTCAAACAAAATGCAAAATGCAAAATGCAATAGATGCTTAGCTATAATTGTAAAACATTCCAAATTGAAAATTTGGGATGTTACAAACCTACCCACCTTAAGATGAATCTCGCCCTAGAGATTCAGATTGGCTAGAGAATAGGTGTGGCTGGTCTCAACGGAGGTCTTCCTCGCGCTCCCAGGTGGCTTCCTCCTCGGAGTGGTGACTCCACAGAACCTAGCAAAACTTGATGATCTTGTTGCTGGTAACTCTATTTGCAGTCTGGAGAATCCTGATGGGTTTCTCGTCATAAGTCAGATCACTGTCAACCTGTATGGCCTCTAGGGGCACTATGTCTCTCAAAGGATCATCAGCCATCTCAGCATGACATTTCTTCAGCTAGGAATCATGAAAGAGATCCTGAACTCCTGAGAATCCTTCCGACAATTCCAGCTTGTATGCAACTTCTCCTATGCATTCAAGAATTTTGTCTAGGCCTATAAACCTGGGTGCTAACTTTCCTTTAACACCGAACATACTGATTCCTCGAAGTGGGGACACGCAGAGATATGCTCGGTCTCCCACTTCGTTATCTCCTTGAGTTTAATAATTCTTCTTTCTTGACTAAGCTATTTTGAGTCTTTCACGAATTAACTTGACCTTCTATTCGGAATTGATGATAAGATGGGGACCAAAAAGTGTCTGTTCTCCAACACCATCCCACCACATTGGTGTTCTGCACCTCCTTCTATATAGAGCCTTGAAAGGGGGCCATATTTAAACTGGTCTGATAGTTGTTGTTGTATGAGAATTCTGTGTAGGGTAAATAATCATCCCAGCTAGCTCCATAGTCTAGCGCACAAGTTCTCAACATGTCCTCCGGAATCTGGTTGACACTCTCGGTCTGCTATGAATGAAAAGCTGCACTGAACTCTAGCCTTGTACCCAAAGTTTCATGTAGCTGATTCCAGAACTTTCTGGTAAATTGTGTTCCTCTATACGACACGATACTCCTCAGAACTCCATGCAAACATACAATTCTGCTACTGTATATCTTGGCTAACTTAGCACTTGTATATGTGGTCTTCACGGGAATGAAGTGAGCTACCTTGGTCAAGCGATCCACCACTACCCAGATAGAATCATAACATGAACGAGTCATGGGTAATCCTGTGATAAAATCCATCCCAAGTTTTTACCATTTCCACTCGAGTATCAGCAAAGGTTCAAGTAACCCTGCTGGCTTCTAATGTTCTATCTTTAGTCATTGACAAACATCGCATACTGCTATGTACTTGGCAATATCCTTCTTCATACCTGTTGTCACGCCCAATATGCGATACTATCCTAAAGAGACTCGAAGGTCCCACTAAGGATAGAACTGCATATTGAAATGCTTTTGCAAGGTGGATATCATTACATCAACATTACATAATAGATGGGGATACATACATAAGGCATACAATGTCACACGAATAGAACATCACAATACATTATACATAAGATCAACATCCGAACTACGGATGAAACACAAACAGTAACTCAAACGACATCCACCCTGCTAGCCCAGGCTGCCGACCTGGAACCTATCCCTTGATCAAAGAAGAAGCAGAAGAAGAACTCAATGCAAGCAAGCATCGCTCTCGCATCATGATCATCGCATAACCTGTACCTGCAACTGTTGTTGTAGTAAACTGTGAGCCACGAGGACTCGGCAATCCCATTACCATGGGTATCAAGACTAGCAAAGCTTAAAGGGAAAGGAAGGGGTAAAGTGGTGAGGCTGCAGCAGCGACTAAGCATATATGGTGGCTAACATACGCAAATAAGAGCGAGAAGAGAGCAAGCGGAACGGTCATGAAGCTAGCAATGATCAAGAAGTGATCCTGAACTCCTACTTACGTCAGACATAACCCAGAAACCGTGTTCACTTCCCGGACTCCGCCGAAAAGAGACCATCACGGCTACACACGCGGTTGATGCATTTTAATTCGGATCTGGTGTCAAGTTATCTACAACCGGACATTAACAAATTCCCATCTGCCTATAACCGCAAGCACGGCTTTCGAAAGTTTATACCCTGCAGGGGTGTCCCAACTGAGCCCATGACAAGCTCTCGCGATCAACGAAGGAATAGACCTTCTCCCAGGAAGACCCGATCAGACTCGGAATCCCGGTTTACAAGACATTTCGACAATGGTAAAACAAGACCAGCAAAGCCGCCCGATGCACCGACAATCCCGATAGGAGCTGCACATATCTCGTTCTCAGGGCAACACCGGATAGGTCAACCTACAAGTAAAACCAGCCCTCGAGTTGCCCCGAGGTGGCCCCGCAGTCTACCCGGTTCTGACAAACACTTAGACAAGCACTGGCCCGGGGGGGCTAAAATAAAGATGACCCTCAGGTTAATTACTCCCAAGGGAAATATAGGTGGTGGTGAGGCAAATGGTAAAACCAAGGTTGGGCCTTGCTGGAGGAGTTTTATTCAAAGCGAACTGTCAAGGGGGTCCCATAAATCACCCGACCACGTAAGGAACGCAAAATCCGGGAACATAACACCAGTATGACGGAAACTAGGGCGGCAGGAGTGGAACAAAACACCAGGCATAAGGCCGAGCCTTCCACCCTTTACCAAATATATAGATGCATTAATAATAATAGAGATATTGTGATATCCCAACCAAAATCCTGTCCACCATGGAGAAATCTTCAACTTCACCTGCAACTAGCAACGCTATAAGAGGGCTGAGCAAAGCAGTAACATAGCCAAGCAACGGTTTGCTAGGAAGGGTGTCAAAGGTTAGAGGTTCATGGCAATTTGGGAAGGCTTGAAGAACAAGTGATAGGTAGCGCAACATAGCGATAGAATGTATCAACTAGCATAGCAATGATAGTATTGAGATCCAGGGTAGCGGTCATCTTGCCTGAAATCCCGCTAGGAAGAAGAACGAGTCCATGAAGAAGATGAACGGGAGTAGTCGAACGAATCCTCACAATCGCAACATTACCGGAACTAAGAAGCAACACCGGAAAGAAACAAACAACATGGTAAATGCACAAGCATAAACATGGCATGATGCACAAACAAGTATGATGCATGTCCGGTTTAAATAGCATCGCATGGCATGGCAAAATGCAACAACAACAACACTACAATTTAAGTGGAGCTCAATATGCAACGAGTTGCATATTGACGAAACTTCACAACATTTATTTAGTTCGCTCTTGGTTAGGTTCACAACAATATTAAATGTTATTAAACATGGCAAGGGGTGAAGCATATGAAAAACTACCTATCTAGACAAGTTTAAATGAGGCCGAAACAACAAACAACAAGTCCGGAAAATCCGCATATGCATATTTTAGATTCGATACTGTTCTGCCCTAAACACAATTTTATTGTTGTTAAACAGGAAAATAAAGTTCACCATGTCAATCTAGGCATTTTTCCACCCCATTTACATATAAAGTTTAATTAAAACAGAGTTACGGTTATTTAGTTATGAAATAAATCATTTTAGCATGGCATTATGCAAAATAAACACAAACAGCATGTTAAACATTTTTAACATAGATGAAAGTGGCGTATTATTAATCTACACAATTTTCTGAGCATTTTACATATATATAACTTGTTTTAATCCGATGCATGATTGTGAAGTTATTAGATGCATGAACAAAAGGGGTAATCTGTAAATATGCAGTTTTTCTGGATAAGGTTAAATTCGCAGCAGGAAAAAAAATAGCAACGGGCCGAATCTAGTCAGCCCACAAGTGCACAGGAGAGGGGGCGGGGGCTGCTCACCCTGGGCCAAGGCCCGGTCGATCGGAGCTGGGCCGCGGGCAGGCTGGAAGGGGGCGCTGGGCCTGGCTGGCTTCGGCTGGGCCTGGCGCTGGCTGCGGCTGCGGGTGCTGGGGAGGCCCACGCGGGTGCGGTCAACGACGGCGCGGGTCGCGCGTCTGGTCGGAGACAGGGTCGAGGAGGACCCTGACGGCAGCGCGACGGCGGATCTCCGGTGGGCGATGACGGAAGACGACCCCGGCGGGGCGAGGCAGGCGGATCCGGGCGCGGGCCTGCCAGATCCGATGGTTGGCACCAGATCGGGGCACGACGGGGCTCGGGCGGCGCGACAAGGTTGGAGGAGGGGCGAGGTCGCCGGCGACAGGGAGATGCGGAGCTGCGCCATGGCAACGGAGGCGCGTCGGGGGGGGGGGCACGGGAGCCCGGCGGGCGAGCAGCGGCAGAGGAGCTCCTGGGCGCGCAGTGGAGCTCGTGCTCCGGCGAACGAGCACGGCAGCGGTGGAGGAGGCTGGCGGCAGCGGCTCCGTGGCGCGGGGCACCGGAGGCGCTAGGGTTACGGGGCACGGCAACGGGCTCCTTCGGGCCCGTTTCGGCCGGGGCGGGCCAGATCCGGGCCCTGCGGGCCGCGGCGGCAGAGGCTGAGGGGGAGGCGACGTGGAGGCTTGGGAGTGGTCAGGGGCGCCGAATGGTGGTGGCGGGGCCAATCGGGGTGCGCCAAGTGGCGGCGGCGGGCTGGCAGCGCCAGATCCGGGGGAGGGAGGCGCTGATTTCAAGGAGGGAGGCGGCTGGGAGGTAGGGGAAGGCTAGGGATGCCCAAAATGGACTAGGGGTGCCCATATATAGCAAATTTGCTAGGGTTTGGGGTTAGGAGGGGTTTCGGGACCCTCGGATCGCGATCCGACGGTTCCGGACAGAGGGGGAACTAGGTGGGCTGCGGTGGGCTGTGACGAGAGGGGAGAAATGCAGCCCGGCAATGGTTTCGGAGACCGAAACGTCCGACGAATATACCGACTATATCGCGGTTACATATTTAACTGTTGGGCAGTCAAACGGACTCCGAATGCGACGAAACTTGACAGGCGGCCTGTCTACACTACAATAAGACCGCATGACAAGTTGCAACCCATTCCGAGAACATTTTTATGCCACTTATAAAATAATATTTCGGTGACTAGGGCGCGTGTGAGAGTGTCGGGGCTCGGAATGGACAACGGAGAGAACCGGGGGGACCCGAACGGATGCAAGTTTTATAAAAATGATGTCGATGTAATGCGCATGATGCTATGAGATGAGATGCATAACAAGAACAAAATGCAAAACAACAGACAAAACCCAACCACGCAGGAAATATCATATCGCATCTCCAGAAAAGGCAAGAGTTAGAGTTACGAATATGGAACGTTGTATCCGGGGCGTTACAACACTCCACCACTACGAGAGGATCTCGTCCCGAGATCTAGGATGGCACCGGAGAGAAACGGAAGAGGAAGAGAAGAGGTAAACTAAGTTGCTTCTTCGAAAAACGAGTGAAACCAAAGAACCTTGAGAGGTTGAACAAATTGAAAGAAAGAGTACAATAGAGATGAACGAGATTGCAAACAATCCATTAGAAAAGAGGAACAAGGAACATTACGAGAACTTGAAGGTTGCAAAGACATGAATCAAGAGTTTAATGGACAAGAAGGAATTGAAACCACTCTGGTTGAAATGAGATAAGAATGATATAATTTTGACAGCACTCTGACTGTAAATGGAAGAAATTGAACATGAACTTGACAAGATGAGAGGATACTTGATGAAATCAACAACATACTGCCTCCAGAACTATTAAAAAAAATGGCACAAGGGGTAAGAAAGATTTCAGACAGCACTCCGGTTGAAAAGAGAAGCAAAAGTTGATAAGATGAAAGAGCTTGAATGAGAACACAACACACTGGTTAAATGGATAAGCACGAAAAGAACATGATCTCAATTCGAGAAGATGAGTGAAGAGCACAACATCACAATGCCTCCGGAAGAAATGAAAGAATGGAATGGAATGAACGGAGGGAAACAAGATCTTGAAAGAACATGCTTACAAGAAATGCTAGAACGGAGTTGTTGGAAAACCAACAACGAAAAGAATAAGCTTTTAGTGGGCTTATGGAAAACTTCTCAAAATTGAGGCGAAATTCTGCCACTAACGGAAACAATTACTTGTTTGAGATCAAACAAGAGATGAAAACTTCTTTCGCCAAGAGGATAGGAGAAAACTCGGAACATTGATAAGCACCACAAATAGCAACATTCCTTAGGGGAAGGCTTTAGGTGAAATCTATACCAAGATAACTCCAAAGAAGAGATTGATGGATTTAAAATACCTCATTCTTGAGAACATGTGAATCATGAAACACGAACTCAAATTGTCAAGAATGACATAACACCACCTCAAGAGATAAGGTAGAAGGAATTGCACTTCGAAATGCAAAAGAAGAATACTTGAACTCCTCAAAACAAGACATGTGTTGAGCACCATGTTTATTTTAGAGTATAGCTTGGCGGGTCATAACTCTGAGAGAAATCTTGAAGAACAATTGAATAATGAAGAGAATCCTTGATAAACCACCATGTTGAGCCTTCATGAGAACTCCGGTAATAAAACCAAAGGATGATAACAAATAAAGAGAAGTTGAGAATACAAGGTGAAGCCTTGCGATGATTTAGATGAAGCTTCGCGACGAGATAATGCGGAAAACTTGGAACTCCGGAAAAGAAAAGATGAAGCATCTCGAACCGAGAAATGTGACATGATGAACAACTCTGGAAAGAAGACACTAGATCACTCGGATGAAACAATAATAAGAATTATGGTATGCGTATCCTTCACCAATTTAAATTGATGACAAACAACAGATTTAGCATACTACTTATTCTTCTTGAGGGATTGAAAAGAGATATAGCGCCAACTTGAGAAGGTCTTGATGGAACCATCGGTGGGATTGAAACAACGAAAGAATGGATGAATTGATACGATAACGAAGAAAGTGAAATCTTGAACGAACCATCGAAAGAATTGAAAAAGACCATAGCAAAGGCACAATTCACCAGGAAGAATTGGAAAACGAATGAAGATACTTGAGGCGATTTAGATACATGAGAACGAAGAGATCATGAACTGACTAGAGGGTATTTGAATGATTCACCGGTAAGATTTGGAGAACAAGAGTTGAAGGTTGAGAATGAGTAATATTCAGAAATGATGGCATTCGGATTATCAAGAAAGGAAGCAACTCCTGAAATGCATCAGATGGTTGAAAAGAATTCTCACAATCGAAAACAATTATGAGAGGACGACATCAAGCTTGAACTACGCATCTTTGGAAGAACGGGTAAGGATTTAAGAGGAACTCTTCTTCGGTCTTCAAAATCCGAGAAATGACGACGAGAAACACCAACATAAATTGTTGAGATACTCCGAAATGAATAATAGAAAGGTTGAATCAACGATGAAAAGAATTTGAAAGATCTTGGAGAAGGACATATGACTTATGATAAATCATTCTTACGTCAAGCTTCGAAAGGAATTTGGGAATAACTCCGGAATAATTAGAAGAGTCATGTAAGATCCTGGGAAAAGACCTGTGGGTTAGGGCCCACTCAAAATATACACTGTTGGAAATGATTTTAAAGAGAGATTCCACCGGTTGAATTAAATAGCTTGAATGAGATAATGATCTCCAAATAGATTCAACAGATTAAGAATAGAAACACAAATCTTCTGAGATATCTTCAACACTCTGGAACACATGAATAGCCAGAGGTGAGTGATTGAGAGGTGCACCCGCATGAGAAAGCATTTGACACGAGGAAAGGAATATGATCAACACTGAAAGCTTGAATTGGATCCACCGGAGAAGAAACAACAATGAAGGATGATGAACTTAAAACTGTTGAGCATCTTCTTGGGAAATCACCGGATAAGAACATTGACAGGAAAAGAATGGAGAAACTTCACATGAATAAATGGATACTTGATTAACATATATGAGTCCTTGAAGAAAAAAGGGTGGGAGGGCGGGAAAACAAAGACAACTTGGGATGGATGAAACAAACACCGGTGAGAAAACTTAGAGTTCATCTTGCGGATGTTAAAAATGATCAGATTCACATGAAGAGAAGCACACCGGTTGGAAAGAATTGACACGACAACCTCAATGATCAAGAAGGATTAGCACTCCCATAAAAATATGAGAACACCGCTTGAAAGGCATGGAATCAACACTTGACTTTGAAGCAACTCGAATACCACAAATAAAACAAAACAAAGGATTTGGCTTGCAGAATAAGCCGGAACAAACATATGATAGAGATTTCGTCCGAAGTTTTTGTGGTGGGGCCCACACGGGCTCGATTGTACAGCACCATCATGTACAAGGCAGTGCACATGACATACGAAGTGTCCCCGAACCAGCATAGCCAAGGGTTCTTTAAGACACAACGAGACCACTGTAAAAACTACCGTGGAAAGGCGGACCACTAGACGTCAAACCCCAATCTCATATCATGCATCTGTCGAAAAGATATTCTAGGAGCTACTTGAATTCCCACCTATAAAACTCCCGAAACTTTCTGGTTATGCAATCTGGTGTTGGGGATACAGGGGAAGCAATATATGTCTCACCCAAAACTAACAATCCCTACATCCAGCTGTATCCATCCGTCAACACATAACCAAGAAACCTTCGGAAATCGTGTACCTCAACCTTCGAAAAGCATCCGTTATACGAGTTATGGCAATACTCCCGAACTCCCCAGTACTGGGTGACGTCGAGGTTATCTCACCAACAACTGCATAAAAGAGATTTTCGATGTCGGCAAAACTCAGGTATTCCAGAACTGCAACGATAAAATTGTGACGACAACACCTCGGAGCTCAACTCCCTAGGTCAATGCCACATAATAGACAGGAGGCACCAAGAACAATGTTCTCGTCACAAAACCATCGGAACGATTCTAAGATACCCGCGTGATCCTAAAATTTTTTTAGTGAAATTTGAGGAGAGGAAAGACAAAACATCTACGTCAGGATACCTCACCAGAGCGACGAAGGGGCTGGGGAGTAAAAAGAATCCTATTCTCCGATATATATAATCCTAAGACTCAAAATAATTTTTTTCTAGACTCAACAATGGCCAACAATCAAGGGGGCTCCTATGGTCAGTCGAGGCTCTGATTACCAACTTGTCACGCCCAATATGCGATACTATCCTAAAGAGACTCGAAGGTCCCAGTAAGGATAGAACCGCATATTGAAACTCTTTTGCAAGGTGGATATCATTACATCAACATTACATAATAGATGGGGATACATACATAAGGCATACAATGTCACACGAATAGAACATCACAATACATTATACATAAGATCAACATCCGAACTACGGATGAAACACAAACTGTAACTCAAACGACATCCACCCTGCTAGCCCAGGCTGCCGACCTGGAACCTATCCCCTGATCAAAGAAGAAGCAGAAGAAGAACTCAACACAAGCAAGCATCACTCTCGCGTCATGATCATCGCATAACTTGTACCTGCAACTGTTGTTGTAGTAAACTGTGAGCCACGAGGACTCAGCAATCCCATTACCATGGGTATCAAGACTAGCAAAGCTTAAAGGGAAAGGAAGGGGTAAAGTGGTGAGGCTGCAGCAGCGACTAAGCATATATGGTGGCTAACATACGCAAATAAGAGCGAGAAGAGAGCAAGCGGAACGGTCGTGAAGCTAGCAATGATCAAGAAGTGATCCTGAACTCCTACTTACGTCAGACATAACCCAGAAACCGTGTTCACTTCCTGGACTCCACCGAAAAGAGACCATCACGGCTACACACGCGGTTGATGCGTTTTAATTCGGATCTGGTGTCAAGTTATCTACAACCGGACATTAACAAATTCCCATCTGCCTATAACCGCAGGCACGGCTTTCGAAAGTTTATACCTTGCAAGGGTGTTCCAACTTAGCCCATGACAAGCTCTCGCGATCAACGAAGGAATAGACCTTCTCCCAGGAGGACCCGATCAGACTCGGAATCTCGGTTTACAAGACATTTCGACAACGGTAAAACAAGACCAGCAAAGCCGCCCGATGCTCCGACAATCCCGATAGGAGCTGCACATATCTCGTTCTCAGGGCAACACCGGATAGGTCAGCCTACGAGTAAAACCAACCCTCGAGTTGCCCCGAGGTGGCCCCGCAGTCTGCCCGGTTCGGACCAACACTTAGACAAGCACTGGCCCCGGGGGGGGGGGGGGGGAGGGGCTAAAATAAAGATGACCCTCGGGTTAATTACTCCCAAGGGAAATATAGGTGGTGGTGAGGCAAATGGTAAAACCAAGGTTGGGCCTTGCTGGAGGAGTTTTATTCAAAGCGAACTGTCAAGGGGGTCCCATAAATCACCCGACCACGTAAGGAACGCAAAATCCGGGAACATAACACCGGTATGACGGAAACTAGGGCGGCAAGAGTGGAACAAAACACCAGGCATAAGTCCGAGGCTTCCACCCTTTACCAAATATATAGGTGCATTAATAATAATAGAGATATTGTGATATCCCAACTAAAATCCTGTCCACCATGGAGAAATCTTCAACTTCACCTGCAACTAGCAACGCTATAAGAGGGCTGAGCAAAGCGGTAACATAGCCAAGCAACGGTTTGCTAGGAAGGGTGTCAAAGGTTAGAGGTTCATGGCAATTTGGGAAGGCTTGAAGAACAAGTGATAGGTAGCACAGCATAGCGATATAACGTATCAACTAGCATAGCAATGATAGTATTGAGATCCAGGGTAGCGGTCATCTTGCCTGAAATCCCGCTAGGAAGAAGAACGAGTCCATGAAGAAGACGAACGGGAGTAGTCCAACGAATCCTCACAACCGCAACATTACCGGAACTAAGAAGCAACACCGGAAAGAAACAAACAACATGGTAAATGCATAAGCATAAACATGGCATGATGCACAAACAAGTATGATGCATGTCCGGTTTAAATAGCATGGCATGGCATGGCAAAATGCAACAACAACAACAACACTACAATTTAAGTGGAGCTCAATATGCAACGAGTTGCATATTGACGAAACTTCACAACATTTATTTAGTTCGCTCTCGGTTAGGTACACAACAATATTAAATGTTATTAAACATGGCAAGGGATGAAGCATATGAAAAACTACCTATCTAGACAAGTTTAAATGAGGCCGAAACAACAAACAACAAGTCCGGAAAATCCCCATATGCATATTTTAGATTCGGTACTGTTCTGCACTAAACACAATTTTATTGTTGTTAAACAGGAACATAAAGTGCACCGTGTTAATCTAGGCATTTCTCCACCCCATTTACATATAAAGTTTAATTAAAACAGAGTTACGGTTATTTAGTTATGAAATAAATCATTTTAGCATGGCATTATGCAAAAAAAACACAAACAGCATGTTAAACATTTCTAACATAGATGAAAGTGGCGTATTATTAATCTACACAATTTTCTGAGCATTTTACATATATAACTTGTTTTAATCCGATGATTGTGAAGTTATTAGATGCATGAACAAAAGGGGTAATCTGTAAATATGCAGTTTTTCTGGATAAGGTTAAATTCGCAGCAGGAAAAAAATAGCAATGGGCCGAATCTAGTCAGCCCACAAGTGCACAGGAGATGGGGCGGGGGCTGCTCACCCTGGGCCAAGGCCCGGTCGGTCGGAGCTGGGCCGCGGGCAGGCTGGAAGGGGGAGCTGGGCCTGGCGCTGGCTGTGGCTGCGGGCGCAGGGGAGGCCCACGCGGGTGCGGTCAACGATGGCGCGGGTCGCGCGTCTAGTCGGGGACGGGGCCGAGGTGGACCCTGACGGCAGCGCGACGACGGATCTCCGGTGGGCGGCGACGGAAGACGACCCCGGCGGGGCGAGGCAGGCGGATCCGGGCGCGGGCCTGCCGGATCCAATGTTTGGCACCAGATCGGGGCACGACGGGGCTCGGGCGGCGTGACGAGGCTGGAGGAGGGGCGAGGTCGCCGGCGATAGGGAGATGCGGAGCTGCGCCATCGCAACGGAGGCGCGTCGGGGGGGGGGGCGCACGGGAGCCCGGCGGGCGAGCAGCGGCAGAGGAGCTCCTGGGCGCGCAGTGGAGCTCGTGCTCCGGCGAACGAGCACGGCGGCGGCGGAGGAGGCTGGCGGCAGTGGCTCCGTGGCGCGGGGCATCGGAGGCGCTAGGGTTGCGGGGCACGGCGACGGGCTCCTTCGGGCCCGGTTCGGCCGGGGCGGGCCAGATCCGGGCCCTGCGGGACGCGGCGGCGGAGGCTGAGGGGGAGCGACGTGGAGGCTTGGGAGTGATTAGGGGCACCGGATGGTGGTGGCGGGGCCAATCGGGGTGCACCAAGTGGCGGCGGCGGGCTGGCAGCGCCAGATCCGAGGGAGGGAGGCGCTGATTTCGAGGAGGGAGGCAGCTGGGAGGTAGGGGAAGGCTAGGGATGCCCAAAATGGACTAGGGGTGCCCATATATAGCAAATTTGCTAGGGTTTGGGGGTTAGGAGGAGTTTCGGGACCCTCGGAGCACGATCCGATGGTTCTGGACAGAGGGGGACTAGGTGGGCTGCGGTGGGCTGTGACGAGAGGGGAGAAATGCAGCCCGGCAATGGTTTCGGAGACCGAAACGTCCGATGAATATACCGACTATATCGCGGTTACATATTTAACGGTTGGGCAGTCAAACGGACTCCGAATGCGACGAAACTTGACAGGCGGCCTGTCTACACTACAATAAGACCGCATGACAAGTTGCAACCCATTCCGAGAACATTTTTATGCCACTTATAAAATAATATTTTGGAGGCAACATATCTAGGGTGGACTGGACTGAATATCTAGGGTGGCAACATATCCTCTTGGAACTATCTCCAAGTAGAGATCTCTGAGATCGTCGGCTAATTCCTGGGGTAATCCTCCTGCTATGAGGGTGTTCACATAGCTATTATAGCTCAATGCATCTGCTACAACATTTGCTTTCCCTGGGTGATAGTGCAATCTCATGTCATAGTTCTTGATCAATTCTAGCCATCTCCTCTGTCTGAGGTTCAACTCCTTCTGCGTGAAAATGTACTTCAAGCTCTTTGATCCGTGTAAACATCAGAACTGTTGCTGACTGCGTGAAAATGTACTTCAAGCTCTTATGATCCGTGTAAACATCACAACTGTTTTTGACAAGGAAATGTCTCCAAGTCTTGAGTGCGTGCACTACGGCTTCGAACTCGAAACCCTGTGTGGCATAGTTAATCTGGTGAGGCCTTAGCTGTCTGGAGGTATAAGCTACAAGCTTTCCTTCCTGCATCAGCACTCCTCCAAGTCCTTGACGAGAAGCGTTACAATACACTTGGTAATCCTTGCGTATGTTCGACAAAATTAGCATGAACTCGATGACCATCTAGAAGGTTGAAATCAGAGGGAAGTCAAAAATTAACATGGGAGAAATACGAAAAAATGAAGACATAAAATAAAATAATTTCTTCCTATGGCTTTCCGATCCTAGGGGTTACATCCTACAGTTAGCGTGTGCTCGGAATACCATCTCTGCAATGACCCGACCCGAAAATGCTCAAGTCTATGTGTATATGTACCATCCCAAGATCATGCTGGCACACACAGTACATTGTTGAAAATGTAAAAGTTTAATCACACCTGATTTATTACATTGAATCTCATATAGAGTCCTTGTTATATCATAATAAATTCGGCTGAAGGCAAACTCATGAGATAAACTACCGCGGAAGCATAGACGAAAAGCTAGTACATCCGGCTCCAAAGGGCAATCACCGAGCATACACCGTAGACTCATTCCTGGTCGGAATAATCCTCTGCAAGATGAGATGTTGCAGCCGTCTAGGTCACCATTTTGAATATGCCAACAAGTCATAGAGAGACAACAATTATAAAAATGCTATCACTATATGCAATTTTGATTTGGGGCTCTAAGTTTAAGTTTTAGCGAAAAGAAAATGTTTCCCTACAACAAAAGGGCTTGCTTGCAGTTACTACAAAATATTTTTTGTTGTTGAGATGGTTCCGCCAACCAGTGTCTCATACCCGAAATCACTATTAACCCAACAATTAATTAAGTAAGATTGGTTTTGAGAGTTCCGAATAAATCCATTTCCAGAGACTCGGATGTCCTTAACCGGGGACACGACTAATTGATTAGATTTCCACTCTGCAGAGTCTTGTGCACTTTACCCACAAGAATAATCCCCCTCCTTTATATCCTCTCACTTCATGGTGTTTGAAGACGGGATGAGCGAAACAAGGTCTTCCGTAGAATTCCCCTGGGTCACTGCCGGTGCCCACCTATTTACTAATGTTCTTCTACATCTGCTGTCACCATCTGTCCAGAGTCACGCCTAGGGTCGACCAAGATAGAGTCCATACTGACTTGCGGCTGCGTAGGTAAGCTTCCGGTCAATGTATATCCATCCGTCTCTTTTTAGTTGGGTGAAGCTTTCAGCAAGATGTCATGGCGCTTCTCCATGCATCCCTGGGTGAACATTGGGTACTCCAGGGTGCCCTTCCACCCGTCCTCCACCTAGTGGTGAACTAAAGTTCGTCTTCAGATCTTGAAGTCTTGGGATGGTGGACATAAACTTAACTCTCACAACTCCCATGTAATTCAATCAACCAACCTGGTCTACGAAGCATAGCAAAATAACTACAATATTCTCGGGCATTGGTAACATGGGGATTTGGGTTCAACCTACCACATGATACTACTCAAGAACATAACTCAAATTCACCAACTTGCATGCATGGTGGGGAGGATAACAAGTAACGCAATAAAAATCATAGGTAATAAAATACATGATCAAATGACTTGCTTTAGTGACGATCTTCAAACTCTAAAGACTTGTAGTAACAAGCCTCACAATCCGGGTAATCTATCAACACAAACAAGAAATACGTAAGCATAACATCATACAATTTAACACTATAACAACAAGTAAACTAATAATAACACAATCATTAAAAACACAAAAAGAAAACCAAAGAAATCAATAAAACTCGAAGTGAAGCCTAACTACTAGTAAAACAAGCTACAAATAAGTTTTTGCCACTACTTAAATTTTTAATAGAAGAACAATAATGTTTTTAGTAAATGATGGAAAGAAAATCTCATAGAAAATTTGATGCAAAAAGAAGCACATTAAAACCATTTCTAAAACACCTATTATGCTCAAAACAAGTTTTCTAGTAAGATAAAAGAAATAAAATACTAATAATATTTCTAAAACAAACAAAATTTCTACTACTAAGTTAACGGAAAGTAAATAGAACTTGACAAAAGAAAGAAAAGAAAACAATTTAAAATTAAAAGAAATAGCACAAAACCTATAAAGCACTAAAACAGTATTGTTTTCGTTAAAACCTAACTTTAAATAATGCTAAATTAACCAATTAATACCTACTAATAAACAATATCACAAAGAACCTGTAGCAAAAAGAATCAATCAAAATTATTGCTCCTATCTCAAAGTATAGTTAATCTAGTGATTTGAAAAAAATTCATGGAAATTCAAATTTAATCTTTCAAATCTAGTCAAACTTGATATCTACGAAAACTTAATAATTTTTTTAATCTAGTGCAAAAAGAATAACCCAAAAATACCAAGTATCCTAGGAGATATGAAATTTCTAAGATTGAAACTATTTTGTTTTTAAAACAGAAACCAACAAAGGGAAAAACACTACCGATCAGCTATGCTATGTGGCATGCTGCCATTGGGCTAGGGAGGTGTCCGATAGAGTCTATACGGTGCTAGGCCTGGATCTAACAATACCACACGCGCGTAATAAGAGAAGATCGAACCGGTTCACTATAAACCGTAAATAAAACCGATCTAAATAAATAATAAAACCTAATTGTTCACTACATCTAATCTGGAGTGTTAGATTAGGATCTAACAGAGGGGGCAGCGGTGGCCTACAGCAACGGGCAACAACAGTGCAGGCGGCTTGGGCGTCGGCGGTGGAGGTGCTCCGGTCATCGACAGTGACGGTGAAGGGGTCGGACGAACATGGCGCAACAAGGGGGTCACGGTGATGGTGGGGACAGAGGTCGGCGGTGCTGACGGGCGTCGGAGCGGCAGCGCTTCGATGATCTGGCAAGAGCGCGTGAGGTCAGGGCTGCTCCCTATGTGGGTAATATGTTGTCAAAAAGACGATGGTCGTCTAGAGAGGCCGATTGTCAGAGCTTGAGGGTATGGGGATGCTCACCGGTGACAGACTTGACGGTGAACGGCAGCGGCTCTGGTTAGATCGGAACAACAAGGGTGCTAGCTAGGGCGGGTTTCAACATCGGGGTCTAAGGGGGTCGAGAAAGGAGGGATGAGAGTATATATAGGGCAAGGAGCTTGTGGAGGGGTCGACATGGGACGCGGTCCCGAGAAGATCGAAGGTGGCGGCGCACTCTGGTGCATGCTGGATTTGCGTGCGCTCGTTTCGGAGGTTGAACATGGCGTGGAACCCGGCGGTCCGCGGGCGCGGTGTAGAGGCAAGCGGGTCGGGCGATCGGCTCGTAAGGGGTGCGGGCCGGGCAGGCCGTGTGGCTGTCGTGGGCTGCGGGGAGTGGGCCAGCTGGCCTGGTGCCTAGTGTCAGGGAAACAACACCTATTCGATCACGGGGATCCCTTCTACGGTCGGCGGGGAAAGGATTCCACAACGAGCAAGTCCAGGGATCAGCACGAGGGATTTTTTCCCAGGTTTGGGCCGTTGAGGAGCGTAAAACCCTAGTCCTGTTTTGTGTGTATATCTGGTGTTCTGAAACCTTAGGTAGCAGCTATGCGTGTGAGGGAGTTCCGGACTAGGGGGTGTCCGGATAGCCGAACTATCATCATCGGCCAGACTCCAAGACTATGAAGGTACAATATTGAAGACTTCGTCCCGTGTCCGGATGGGACTTTCCTTGGCGTGGAAGGCAAGCTTAGCGATACGGATATGTAGATCTCCTACCAATGTAACCGACTCTGTGTAACCCTAGCCCTCTCCGGTGTCTATATAAACCAGATGGCTTTAGTCCATAGGACGAACAACAATCATACCATAGGCTAGCTTCTAGGGTTTAGCCTCCTTGATCTCGTGGTAGATCTACTCTTGTAACCCACATCATCAATATTAATCAAGCAGGACGTAGGGTTTTACCTCCATCAAGAGGGTCTAAACCTGGGTAAAAACATCGTGTCCCTCGTCTCCTGTTACCATCCGCCTAGACGCACAGTTCGGGACCCCCTACCCGAGATCCGCCGGTTTTGACACCGACATTGGTGCTTTCATTGAGAGTTCCTCTGTGTCGTCACGATCAGGAAGGATGCCTTCTCCCGTCTTTAAAGACGGTACCGTCGTCAAGAGAGCTTTGGCCTCCGGCCAAACTGTCCGCCTAGGTGGTTTTCTTATGACCGCCTGTTCGGCCACCGCTCCGACGATGACCTCTCAGATCATCAAAAGCGACCTTCACATCAGCCCAGAATTCACCGAGCAGTTAGATCCGATTGAGCTCTCCTCCGTAAACGAGCTCTTGGATCGCATCGCCGCCCTGGGAGTCGCTACAGACTACGATCAGATTGGGCTTAAACCCGATCTGAGAAAGATTAACTCTCCTCAGGCCACCCACCACGTTGTCGTGGTAGAGGAACAATGCGGCAACCCTTCTTCTACGTTGAAAACCAACTATGTCCGGATTCCCGATCCCTCCAAGCCGGATTCTCGCGAAGGGACGGACGCTAATCAAATACTGAACTTAGAGTCAGGCATCGGACTAGATTCGTTGGAAAGCATCCGGCAAGTCAAGCTTCCAAATCCGGAAACTTCTTGGCCTTTGAGCCTTAGATCGGGCGGGGTTCCGAACTTGATTCCACCTGCCCACCCAAGCATAAGCGATCTATCTCGAATACGGCAAGAGCCCGATGAAACAGTACATCATTACTGGGCCAGATTCCTCCTGGTTATGAACAGGATAAAGGACTGCTGCAAAGAAAGCGCGATTTCAATTTTCTGCAACAATTGCATGGACAAGGGAATCATGAACGCCATAAGTCGTCGCGAAGTTACACGCTTCATCGACCTAGCGACTATCGTACAAAAATACTGTGCGGTAGAGAGTGCCAGGAACACCGAAACTAGGTTTTGGGACAGTCTGGCCTTGACCACAACCCTAGTCCGAAGTAAAAGGGTGCACCATACTCAAGCACCTGGGTTAAAAACCAAAAGGCAAAGACCCCCTAAAGGGCATGGAACCGTACTGGAGGGCTGGCTCAACGGACCCTGCAAAATCCACAGTACGGAGGGTGCCACTCCAACACACAACCTTCGAGCATGTTGGATACTACGGCAGGTGGCCAAAAGTGGCGAAGGCTTTTTAGCCCCAGGCAAACAGCCCAGCAGTACCGGTACAGTATTAATAGTCTTCGAGACTTTCGCACCAAATAACATGCGAAAACGAACAATCCGCGGCCTCATCGAATCTACCAAGTAGCAACAGCAAATCCATGGAGTAACACGGCTATCACCTTCAATGCCAGCGACGAACCTAAATTCCGAACAGCTAGAGCACCAGCCGCATTGGTCCTCAGTCCGATAGTGGACGGCTTTCGCCTTACCAAAGTACTCATGGATGGCGGCAGCGGATTAAACCTCATCTACGAGGAAACCCTTCAAAAAATGGATATTGTCTGGAGCCGCATCGAGCGAAGCAGCACAACCTTCAGAGGGATAATCCCTAGTCGAGAAGTACGCTGCATAGGAAAAATCACACTAGATGTAGTGTTCGGCTCACCGGACAATTACAGGTCCGAGGAGGTCACGTTCCAAGTGGCCCCATTCGGCAGCGGATATCACTCTTTGTTAGGGCGAGAGGCATTCACAATCTTCCAAGCTATACCCCACTACGGGTACATGAAGCTCAAAATGCCTGGACCCAATGGGATAATCACTCTTGCCAGCGATCCAGATACAGCACTCCACGCCGAAAATAAGACAGCCGCACTGGCCCTAGAGGCAGAGGAACTAACTACGCTGCACTCCATGGTGGATAGGGACGATGTGATACTCGATAAGAGGTCCAAGTCCACCTCTTTTAAACTAGCAGACGAAATAGTCAAATTTCAGGTCCATCCAACGGACCTCACAGGGACGGCCTCCATTGGGGCACAATTAAGTCCTGAGGTCGAAGCCGCACTACGAGAATTCCTTCGGGAAAATTGGGACATTTTTGCCTGGCACCCTTCAGACATGCCAGGAATCCCACGCGGGCTGGCAGAGCACAGCCTAAACATCCTAAAAGGATTCAAGCCGGTCAAACAAGCTCTTCGGCGATTTTCCGAACCCAAAAGACAGGCAATGGGAGAAGAGCTAGCCAAACTCTTAGAAGCCGGATTCATCAGAGATATAAAACATCGGGACTGGCTAGCCAATCTAGTAATGGTACCAAAAAAGGACAAATCCTGGCGCCTCTGCGTCGATTTTAAAGACCTTAACAAGGCCTGTCCAAAGGACCCTTTCCCCCTCCCTCGCATCGACCAAACCATTGATGCTACCGCAGGGCACGATTCATTGTGCTTCCTCGACGCATACTCCGGATACCATCAAATCAAGATGGCGGAGAAAAACCAGGCCGCAACGGCATTCATTACTCCATATGGGCCATTCTGCTTCAACACAATGCCCTTCGGACTCAAAAACGCCGGCGCAACATATCAGCGCATGATTCAAACATGTCTGGCTACCCAGATAGGCAAAATAGTAGAGGCATACGTAGACGATGTGGTCTTCAAGACCAAACATGTCGAAACTCTGGTAGAAGACTTGAGGGTGACATTCGACAACCTCCGAGCATATGACATTAAGCTCAATCCGGAAAAATGCGTCTTCGGCGTACCAGCTGGAAAGCTCTTGGGCTTCATCGTATCCGGTAGAGGAATTGAAACAAACCCGGCCAAAATCCGAGCTCTGTCACAATTGGATATTCCAAAAGACCTCAAGCAAATACAAAAACTAACCGGATGCGTAGCGGCCTTAAGCCACTTCATCTCCCGTTTGGGAGAAAAGGCTCTGCCCCTCTACCGCCTCCTCCGGCACCGAACATTTCGAATGGACGGATGCTGCCACAGCCGGACTCGAAGAAATAAAGGCCATACTGGCAACAAATCCAGTCCTGGCTGCGCCCAACCTGGGCGAACCTATGTTATTATCTATCGCAGCAACACATCAAGTTGTCAGCGCGGTACTCATCGTCGAGCGAGAGACAGAAGGGCATAGATTCCCTCTTCAAAAACCAGTGTACTACGTATCCACTGTTCTAACTCCATGCAAGTCCCGGTACCCACATTATCAAAAGATAGCACATGCGGTGTTCATGGCATCCCGGAAGCTGCGACACTACTTTCAAGAGTGCTCCATAACGGTGGCCTCCGAAGTACCTCTCAACAATATTATAAACAATCGCGACGCAACGGGCAGGATTGCAAAATGGGCTATTGAGCTATTACCATTTGACATAACCTATAAACCACGGCGAGCTATAAAATCGCAGGTTCTGGCCAACTTCGTCACCGAATGGACCGAAGCCGAACTCCCTAAAGAGTACGGCGCATACTCCAATTGTATCATGCATTTCGACAGATCCAAAATGTTGGCTGGCTTGGTCCTGACGTCCCCAACTGGAGACACAATCCAATATGTACTTCAAATAATGTACATGGACTCCAATAACGCAGCCAAATACGAGGCCCTTATACATGGCCTCCGGATGGCAATCTCCATGGGCACTCAATGCCTAGAGGTGCGCGGGGATTCAAACCTCGCAATATCCCAAGTAAATGGGGACTTTGATGCCAAAGATCCAAAAATGGTAGCTTACCGCAACGCCATCCTAAAAATGTCAGCTCGGTTCGAAGGACTCGAATTCCACCATGTAGCTCGTGATAATAACCAGGCAGCAGACGTGTTAGCACGCATCAACGCGAAACGAGACACCGTCCCTCCAAAGATCTTCCTGGAACGACTCTTCAAGCCATCCGTGTTATGGGAAGAGGAGTCCGGAAATCACAATCCCGAGCCAGCTGCATCACCGGACTCAGACCATTCTGACACAATCGGCGGCTCAGCCGATGAAATAACACCTTCAGCTCACGAAATAATGGCAGTAATTGCCCCGTGGACAGAACCATTCCTAGCCTACTTAATTCGGCAGGAATTTCCCAAAGACCAAAATGAGGCCCGCTGCATAGTTCGGCGATCTAAAGCCTACAAGGTCCATGAGGGAGAACTTTATAAGAAAAGCACAACTGGAGTCCTTCAAAGGTGTATCTCCGAAGAGGAGGGGCGGAATCTCCTGGCTGAAATTCACGCCGGACTCGGCGGGCACCACGCTGCAGCCCGGACACTCGTAGGCAAGGCCTTCCGTATAGGATTTTATTGGCCAACAGCCCGGGAGGATGCTCAGGACTTAGTCCAACGATGCGTCGGTTGCCAGCTCTTTGCTAATCAGAGCCACATGCCACCCACCGCCCTCAAAACTATACCCATTACCTGGCCGTTCGCGGTCTGGGGGCTTGACATGGTTGGACCCCTTAAAGGGGGAACCCACAAGCACAAATACTTATTGGTCATGGTGGACAAATTCACCAAATGGATTGAGGCCAAGCCGGTTAAAACGGCAGAATCCGGACCGGTGATAGACTTCCTATCCGCGGTAGTACACCGTTTTGGCGTCCCCCACAGCATCATCGCTAATAACGGCACGAACTTCACTGCCGACAAGGTTAAACTCTGGTGCAAAAACATGGGCATTAAGCTCGATTACGCTTCAGTCTATCACCCCCAAACTAACGGTCAAGTCGAGCGAGCAAATGGTCTAATCCTGAGCGGCATCAAACCCAGACTAGTGCGGTCCCTCAAGGAATCTAACATGCACTGGGTAGAGGAGCTCGACTCCATACTCTGAGGGCTGCGGACCACGACAAACCGAACTACTGGATTCACACCATTTTTCATGGTATACGGCGCAGAGGCAGTTCTGCCTTGCGATATAATTCATGACTCACCTCGTGTGCACATGTACGAAGAAAGAGAAGCCGAGTTGGATCGGTAGGACAGTTTGGACGCCTTAGAGGAGGAGCGGGACGTGGCAAAGGCTCGTTCCGCATTCTATCAGCAACAGGCTCGAAGATATCAAAGCAGAGAAGTACGGGCCAAAACTTACAATGTCGGCGAACTTGTTCTACGCCTGCCGGACAAGAAAAAGGACAAACTTAAGCCCAAGTGGGAAGGTCCCTTCATCATCGACCAAGTCCTGACCGGCGGAGCATACCGTCTACGCAAAGCATCTGACAACTGATTCGAGCCGAACCCATGGAATGCAGCCCGTCTCCGAAGATTCTACGCCTAAACACCGGACTTAGAGTTCGTCTCCCTCCCCCGTCCACCTTTTTATATTTTTTACAGTCTCTTGTCCCCCTCCTTCTTCCCACCTTTTTTTTCAATACCTTTTATAGGCTGATTTGCGCTTTGTTCGCACACACTTGATGTGCTCTTAGCACTCATTATACCTGGGGGCTTCTTTACCAGAAGCTTATTAATATGGGCTTCACGCCCAATACATGTGTCATACTTCTGCATGTACCTTTTATTCACCATTATATGCATCGATATGACTTAAGTTTTGGCCAAGCTGGGTTGCCTGGCTCCTGTGCTTACCCCTATGTTCCCGATTGTTCGGCTAGGAGGTAAAGGGAGCACCTCTGTGATTGTTACTGCCGGGTCAGCCGGATGTGTACCTCAAACTGGGTGAAGCCGAAAGCTAGCGTTCTTAAGAGAATATTCGGTCGGTGACTTGAAAGATGATTTATTACTTACTTATTTATAAACCCCAGATGCTTTTTCTGCTATTATTCGCAGTCCGGCATTGCACCTTAGGGCATGCCTCCCAGGGAAAGGAACCCTTAACGGAACTATTCTCCCTGGAAGATGTTTCTTACTAACCATGTAATATAACATAACTAGTTGGGCACTTGTCTGAGAAAGCAATTATGACCCCGACGCCTTGTCTCCATGCATGCCCCAGTTCTTTTATAACAGTAGGGGTATTCGGACACACTCTGGACTGTTGGGTCCCGAGGTTGAAGCGAAACGGTCCGCAAAGACAAACAATCTATAATCCGGCTAGAAGGCATCTTACATGTCATTTCAAATTACATCGTCAAACCGACTGATTGTACTCCTCCTCAATCCCATCTAACAGGCTGTCTAATTTACAATCCTGTTGGGAATATTTCGCGGCCAGTTCTACTTGGCCATACATCAAGCTCACAGGGATCTCCTTCCCATTAGGCCCCGCAGGTCTGACCTCGGCCATGTGGTTTGGGTCAGCCTTCGGGTAGGGCGTCTTCACCATGGCCCAGGCCTCCCTGGCGCCCTGATTGCAGGCCGATATCTTCCACAAACGGAGGCATCGCCGTGCTCCCTGGAGCTTCTCAGCAAGCTCACCAAGGCCCTCGGGTAGGGAGACGGATGGCCATAAAGCCTGAATGACGCCACTCATCGCCCGCCGAACACGTTAGAACAATTGCACCAGCTCGGGAAGTTGGTCACCTGTTAACCCAGGTATTTCCTCCGCAGGGCGACCTGTGAGCACACCTAAAGACATATTTTGTCAAACGACTTCCTCGCCGAATTCTTCTTTTCAAAGGAATTTGCTCAAGCACTTACTATAAATTCCGCGATGAAGTCGCTGATTCTCCTTCAAGGAGCCAGACAGCTGGGCCCGAACACCTTTCAGCTCTTCTCCTAGCTGGGTGTGGGCATCTTGGAGCTTGTTTCTCTCCTGCTGCACCTTCACAAGCACCCTCTCGCTAGCCTTTAGCTGACGTAGTAGCTGTTGCTTGTCCGGATCCAGTCCGGCGCCCTCTGCAATATTATTGTCAGATTCACGCCGCACTTTGTTAATTAATTATCTCTTCAAAGTACGTCTTACCAGCGGGGGTCTCTGTGGCTCCCCCTGTGGCGGCCAGTGCGGCCTCAAGTTGGGCCTTGCACTCTTGGGGCTCCTGGGACAGATGGGTATTCTTCTCCATAAGATCCTGCATAAAAATTGATCCTTAAATTAGTTATTTTAACCATTTTAAGTCTCGGGGGCTACTGGCATATATAACTATTAAAATTACTTACACGTATGTCTTTCACATACTGCTCCGTGGCTCTGGTTAACCCATCTTGAGCGGCACGGAGGTGCGCACTTCCCGCATCAAAGGCATTTAACGCCTCCGGGGAGAAACACGCGTCACGAAGAACTGTCCGGTGACGCCTGTGATTCATGGCGCTCTCCACCTCAGACCGGGTGGCGGACAGCCTGTCGGCATCCTCCGTCGGAGGAGCGTCCGACTCATGCCTTGTATTCGCCTCCCCTTCCGGGCCATGCGTTGGAGCATGGCTGGCGGAGGCTTGATTGGCAACCTCTCCGGACACTGTCCGGCGAGCGCTCTTTCTGGAAAGGTTATGAGCATTAGTATACCTCCTGGGAATCCTTCCCTTAAAAAATAACGGTGCTCCGTACCGTTGCGGCGACGTTTCAGTTCGCGTTGCACTCCTCTTCCGCCTGCTGGGCCGGACTGACCCTTGTTGGCCGGTCACCGCGGGCTCGACTTCCTTCCTTAAAGGCGCTTCCTGCCGAACACCATTGGAGCATGGTGGTCAGAACTAAGCATTAAAGAAGTAACGGCGCCAGGACTTCGGTTGTACTCACCGGGGAAGCTGGACACAAACCGGGGTAGTCAGCCATAATGGCGACTAAAGCATTATCTATGCTGAGCTGGTGGTACACCCCGTCGATCAGTTCCACCGCTAAGTCCGGATCCTCTTCGGAGGCCGGATCGAGGAACCTTTCTGGGTCTTCGGGTTGTGGGGCTGGGCCTTTTATGCCCTCCACATCCCGACGCAGTTCCTGTGTCAAAATCATACAATAAGACAATTGCCTTTAAAGGCACGGTTCAGATATGCATGCGAACGCTTACCCAGCTCCGAGGGTTGTTCATGGAAAATCCGTTTAGAGGATTCATGCGGAGGAAGTCCTCCTTCTCTCCCTTGTACAAGCCGGATACGATCTTCACCAGATCGTCGGCCGAGCCAGGTCCCTTGCGGCCGTGACGGGTGGCGTCGTCGTCTCCGTTGAAGTCCCACATGGGGTGGCCCCTATATTGGAGCGGCTGCACCCCACGCATAATGCATGTGGCCATGACTCCGATCATGGTTAATCTGGAATGGGCTAGCAGCCGTATCCGGCCCATCAAGTAATGGACACTACTATCATCTTCTCGTCGAGGGCTCCGTGGGCGCCAACTTAGGCATTTCTTCAGGGGAGCGTTGCTGAACTCCGGAAGGCCGATCCGGACTGGATCCGGCAGCGGAGCGTCCTCTATATAAAACCACTCCGAAGGCCAATCTTCGGACGCCTTCTTCGGGGTCCCGGACAGGTATCCGGTCCCGGCGATGCGCCATATTTCGGCTCCGCCCACTTGATATATTGACCCCTCGTGAGAGCGGGGTACGAGGCAAAACAGCCTCTTCCACAGTGCAAAATGGGGCTCAATGCCCAAGAACAGCTCACACAGAGCTACGAAGCCCGCGATGTGCAAAATGGAGGCAGGTGTAAGGTGATGAAGCTGGAGTCCGTAGAACTCCAGGAGCCCCCGGAGAAACGGATGTATAGGAAATCCGAGTCCCCTTATTAAGTAGGAGACGAAGCACACCCGCTCTCCTTTGGAGGGATTGGGGGCGCTCTCCGCCTGCTTCCCACCTTTGTAGGTGGCCAGTCCGGCTCGAACTGGAACCATGAAGGCCGGGGGAAGATATCCCTCTGCTTGGAGCGTCACTAACTCGCTGTGCGGGACTGAGCATCTCCTCCAATCTCCTGGCTTGGGGCTGGGAGCGCGAGAAGAGGAGCCGCATCGACTGTCCATGTTGGAATGGGTTTGGTGTCAGATGCGCCTCGGTGAGTGCTTGCGGAAGGAGGAGTATGTGATTTGGATCTGGATCCTCGCCTCCCTTATAGGCAACTTATTTGCGCAGCTAGGGGGTAAAACATAAAAATACATGGAGCGTAGCATTTATGAAGCCAAGGAGCGTAGCATTTATGAAGCAACCGGACACTATGCGGCAAACACATGGAGCATGAAGAAGAACCCACCTTGCAAACGCCGAAGACAACATACGCGCCGGATTCGTCGTTATTGAAGCCTGGTTCGGGGGCTACTGAGGGAGTTCCGGACTAGGGGGTGTCCGGATAGCCGAACTATCATCATCGGCCGGACTCCAAGACTATGAAGATACAAGATTGAAGACTTCGTCCCGTGTCCGGATGGGACTTTCCTTGGCGTGGAAGGCAAGCTTGGCGATACGGATATGTAGATCTTCTACCAATGTAACCGACTCTGTGTAACCCTAGCTCTCTCCGATGTCTATATAAACCGGATGGCTTTAGTCCATAGGACGAACAACAATCATACCATAGGCTAGCTTCTAGGGTTTAGCCTCCTTGATCTCGTGGTAGATCTACTCTTGTAACCCACATCATCAATATTAATCAAGCAGGACGTAGGGTTTTACCTCCATCAAGAGGGCCCGAACCTGGGTAAAAACATCGTGTCCCTCGTCTCCAGTTACCATCCGCCTAGACGCACAGTTCGGGACCCCCTACCCGAGATCCGCCGGTTTTGACACCGACAGCGTGCCTTGTCCAAAAGTCTGAATCCTCCTCCAGTATGCCTCAGGCCTCCTTTTATATGTCAAAGGGGTCGCCACAGTGGCACATAGGAGGTGTAAAGTAACTACAGTGTACAAGCTTATCACTAACATCGTAGGAAAAACACATTAAATGCGTTGTACGTGCCCTCGAACTTTATCGGGGACAGTAATAGAACCCATCCCGTCCGTCACCGCCTCACCCCGCCTTGACACGCCTCGAGGCTGACGAGGCATGCAACGCCAAGATGACTAGATAGCCGCTGTGCTCGCGCTATGGCAGGATCTTTAAGAAGATCGCAACCACGCAGGTGCTTGCTTAGTTGGCAGGCTGATCGCCGCGCTGGAATGGTCGAGGGGTGGCAAAACCTTGTCGGATGCGGGCCTAGCTGTGGCCCCGCAATTGTCCCCGACAATCGTCTTGGTGGGGCCTCGCAGTCGTACCCGGCAAGGGCCTTGCCGGGGGTCTTTGTCTTCTGATCTCCATGTAGACTTGCAGGCCACAAGTCTTCACAAAGATCTGCATGCTACTACGCATGCGCCCCCGAGTCTTGGCCTTGACGTTGTCGATCGTGCCAGAGCGCTCAGCCTCAAGTGTGGGGGCCTTGATGGTACTTCGCAAGCTGCCCTGGCAAGGCTCTTCACTACAAAAAAAATACACTTTCGTGATGATACGTGTTTGTCACAGTAGGTCACATTTTCTATCATGCATGTACATCCATGACGATTTTATGACAGAATCAAGATAGTCATACCTGTGCTATCGTAGAAGTGTTCCATGACATTACCAAAATTATCATCAGAAGTGTCCACTTCCATGACGATAAAACACGTGTCACAGAAGTGCTTTCGTCAAGGGTGGCCGACACGTGGCATCCACCGTAACGGAACACCGTTAAGCTATCGGGTCCGGTTTTGGATCCGATAACGCGTTAACAGCCCTGACCAATGGGGATTTTCCACGTGAAAAATCATCATTGGCTGGAGGAAACACGTGTCGGCTCACCGTTGGGACAGATGTCATCCACTCATTGGACCGAAGGTGGCGGGCCGGCTCACAGAAAGCCTATTAACGACCTATTCGCATATAGCCCATTTACAGCCCGCTAACCCAGGGCCCGTTATGGCCTATCCAAATTAGGCCCCGTTGCATCATCTGGGCCGTCCAATATGATTCCAGCCCGTTTTAAGTTCCGGCCCATGTATGGCCCATTACGTCTTTCGGCCCATATGAGGCCCTTTGTAACTCTTGGCCCATTAATGGCCCATGGTGAAACTGGCCCGTAATGAAAAGTGTATCACTTTATACACATTAATGGCCCATTATTCAATTGGGACGTTTCTAGCCCAAGTTATCTTTCGGCTTTCTCAGGGCCCATTTATTCTTGGGATCATTTCCAGCATTCGGTTATGTACGGCCCGTTACTGTGATTTTCTGCTTGTGGGCCAAATTCAGCCCGTCTTACAGTCAGCCCGTTTGTGGCCCGTTAATACGTTGGGCCGTTTTCATGTAAAAAAACCATTGTGCTATTTTCATAGAGTTATCAAATACGGCCTATTAACGACCCGTTATGGTCCATGAATAGTATGGCCCATGATTGGCGAAATGATTATACGCCCCGTTGAAGGCCCATGGATCCTACGGCCCATAGAAGACCCATGGATCCTACGGCCCGTAGAAGGCCCATGGATCGTACGGCCCGTAGAAGGCCCATGGATCCTAAGGCCCGTATAGAAGACCAATGGATCCTACGGCTCGTAGAAGGCCCATGGATCATACGGCCCGCAGGAGGCCCATGGTTACAACAGTCCGTGTGTTACCATGATTATTGTGGCCTAGTTTCCAAAAATAGGTTATTGTGGCCACTAGAAAAACACGGAAAAAGAACTGCAGTGACTACAAGCAAACAACTAAACAAGACAATAAGGAAATAAATAAGCAAGCAACTAATGCTGGCCTATTACCGCTATTACACATATTACATCCATTGGGCATCAAAGTTCGCCACTAGTGCAAATATAGAGAACAAAGCAGCATATTACATACACTGGCCGTCAAAATTTGCCAGCAGTGCAAATAAACGCGGCAGCAAAACAAGAGCATAACTGAAACAACTTCAAAAGAGCTCAAGAAACGTTATCCTGGGTATCCACCATGCTGGCAATAAGCTTAGCAAGCTTATTAGCTTTGTCCTGTTTGGCGCTAAAATCCTCCAACGCTTGCTGTTGCACCAGAAAGTATGCATCTGAATGCTCTAGCGACTTCCGTAGTCCTTCCGCTTCTTTTCGCAACACATCTGATCAATGTCTTTCAGCTTGTAGTTGAGACTCAAGAAACCAAACTGATTCAGACAGTGAGTTTGAATAGCCTGTGCAAGCGGTAGTGGCCAATAACTCGAACACTAAACCAAGACAGGACTTTGGGGTTGTCTCACTGTCTTCAAGATAGTCTTCCTTAGTTGTTTTATCAGCTCTGTTGGAGACCAACAAGGATGTCTCACTATCCTAAACCTTATCTGCATTACTTCCTTTACCATTGCTTAATAAGGCGCTCTTCCCCAATATTCTGTTAGCATTCTAAAAGAATAAACAAGCAGACACATAACAGGTTTAGCATGTACTAGTATATGAAACTCATTTCGGTGAACCAGTTCATTTGTAAGGTGGACAAGATTAAACTACCAAGTCTTCTATTGACAAGTACTAGTACATATTAAAAGCATCAAACAAACATATATTTATGTCCTATGGTCACTGCATTGGCTTGCCAAATCAAAATAGAGACACAGTTGAAATCATATCAGTTCAAGACAAAGCAGTAGTGAAAGAATACAAAGCATGGGAAACTACACGGCACAACAAGATTTCAGATGGGTACCACGGGTCTGCATGTACAACAACACTATTGACTCTGTTGTGATGCTAGTAATGTGCATGATATGAGAAGTCAACTGTATACACAATTGAAATTGAAATCAACAGAGCTATTGATAAGAGCAAACCTGTTAAAGAAACATGCGTGAACGTACCTGTTGTGCCATTGGAGTTTCGATTGGATCCTTCAATTTAAAAATAAGTTTGTATGAGTATATACAGTGATACAAGAGCAAAGAACTATGCACGATAGCAATCATAGTTAAAAAAGGCGCGCCTAAGGGAGCGCTTAAGTGCGCCTAGGCTCTAGGCATTGGCAAAATGCATTGCGCATATCTACGCTTAATCTATGCATAACTGCACATAAGCATGTGCTTTGGTCAGTAAAGCGCAAGGCGGTGGCAAAATGCACAATTAACGCCTAGCGCTTTTTTGAACTATGATAGCAATGGAATCTTAAATTAGAACAGTTGTTCTTTAGGTTTAGGCACTTGTTCTACATGAACAAAGTACAATAAGATGCAAGAATATATTACTTAAAAATAGAAAATGAGCTCATAGACCTTACCACATTCTTGGTTCGGGACCAGTACAGAACAAGGTGTTCCCAATCATCGTCCAGTAAATGTGTCTCAGGAGAACATAAGGGAATTCGATGAGTTTCTTTGCCGGTGAAGTATGTTTTCTTCAGGTAATTCCGGTACTGCCACCAAGCATTCTGGAAGATAGCAGATGTAGTAGCACAGGTTACCTCATCCTGAGTTTCCAAATCGGTCCTTCTCTATAGAGAAAAATGGGAAAATTTGCTATATTATAACCATCATGGAGGTAGGATGTATGAGACAAATCAAAGTAATTGCCATGAATAACATTACTTACACATAACTCCTAGACAAACACCTGCAACTGGCATTTTCCTTCATCTTCAGTATAATATTTCCAGGATTGGAAGATACGCACATAGGATTTAACAACATCAAATGTGATAGATGCTAAATTATGACTAGCTGGTTGTGCTTCCTCCACAGGAATAGGCGTACTAACTGGTGGTGTTGGGGTTCGCCGTGGTAGTACTGGCCCTTTGGGCACTGGAGCTGCCTTACTAACTGCTCTTGTTTGGGAGCTCTGTGGTGGCGATGGTGCTGTGTCAACAGGAACTGGGTTACTATCTGCTGGGGTTGGGGTTAGATTGGGTGAAGCTGATTTTCTGTCCATCGCAGTAGGGGTACAATCTGCTAGAGTTTGGGTTATGTGTGGTAGGGCAGGTTATCATGCATGTACAACCGGGGTGCTATCTCCACCAAGAGGTAGCACTGTTTTATTTGAAGACCGTGTTTTTACTCCGCTAGATACTGGCATCACCCACTCCAATTTTAAATGGCCGATAAACAGGAAACATAGTTGAATGTTCAAACATTATGTGAGAGACAGATGCAATAGATAGTGTGGAAAAAAGAGGGCATGAAATAGTTGACATGTATATTGTTTAGCTAAAACTGATAGCATGACATAATTTCACATATATGATGTCTATCCAAACTGGATAACATAGCATAACATAATTCAAAGATATGATGAATAACTAAACAGGATCGCATGACATAATTCACCTACATGTTATCTAAGTAATCAGGATCGCATGATTTCATTCACATATGTGATTTATATGCTAAATAAAGGGCATTCGATATGATGTCTAAACTAAGAACATGGTGTTGAATATTGTGTATATGATGTCTAAACTATGCAATGAAAGACACCATATGCATGATATGAGCAGTACAACCGTGCCAAGTTAGAGCATAAACCTTGGTGGGGGAATAGGACTGGTCATCTGTCTCTGAATCCATCTCTGAGGAGCTATCGAGACCCAACAAGAGATCTACTTCGACAGGTAGCACTGTCTGCTCTGAAGGCCTTGTTTTCACTCCAGATTTTTCCATCTCCCACCCAAATGGCTGATTCACAGGAAGAGTAGTTGATTGTACAAACATTGTCGACAAATGGAAATGTAATGAAGAAATGGATGGGAAAGGTATCATTCAAATATATGATGCCTGGTTAAACTGGATGGCATTGAACATTTCACATATATTATGGCTGGCTAAAAGACATGAGACTGCGTAATTCCCATATATGATATAGAAACTAAACATGTGGCATTACAGAACATGTCTAAACTAAGCAGATGACATATATGTCGGATATCGGGTTCCGGCAAAACCCTTAAGGTTTGAACTCTGGGGTGCGCATGAAGATCTTGTCCCTACCGAACCACGCCCACAATCTCGCCGCGAATCTAAGCTAGCACGATGAACAACACAAGAGACACGAGGTTTATACTTTTTCGGGCCACTGTTGTGGTGTAATACCCTAATCCAATGTGTGGTGTGGTGGATGGCCTCTTGGGCTGATGATGAACAGAACAGAGGAAGAACAACGTCGCGAGGAGGGGTTTTCTTGTGGTGGTATGCTTGGAGAGGAGTCGATCCGTCTCTGGTGGCTAGCTCTATTTATAGAGGCACTGGTACTCTTCCCAAATATTGAGCGGGAAGGGAGCCAACAACCGACATTTCGAAAGGGGACAACTAGTACAAGTTATCCTAACTAAAGGTGGTCTTCGGCTGCCAAAAGCACTGGCGATGACGCCGTCTTGGGCTCCATGGTGACCTCCATCCTGCCGTCCTGCTGGTCTTGGTCTCATTGCACTGATATGGAAACCTTTGCTTGATGCCTCGGTACTCCGTGCCTGCGCTTTCCCCCTTTGCACGAAAGAGGAAATAAGGACACTGCGCAGGCTGGTGCCCGCCTGGCGCCCACCTGGTCTTGATCGTCATGGCTTGCATCATGAGCATATCGCGAGGTACCCCTTGCCTTGATCTCTCCGCCTCCTCGCGAGCCTGTCCGGTGAGGCTGCCCCCGAGGAGGCCTTGTGTCGTCCGTCCCGCAAGGCTTGGTCCCTCGCGAG
This sequence comes from Triticum aestivum, assembly GCF_018294505.1. Lineage (NCBI taxonomy): Eukaryota > Viridiplantae > Streptophyta > Magnoliopsida > Poales > Poaceae > Triticum > Triticum aestivum. Next base: position 341,719,514 of record NC_057804.1, read on the forward strand.
GGTCTTGAGCTTGGTTTGATGAAGACGGGTCGTACTGGGCCACAGCTGAGCCACATAGTAGGCCGCAGGCAGGCAAGTCTGGGGACCCCCATTCCCAGGACGCCGACAACAGCCCCCTTGCCCAAGGCGCGCTCGGACTTGGCTTAGCAGCAAAGCCAAAGGGCAAGTGCAGAGTGCCGTGGGCCCCAACAGCCTGCGGCCTTGGTCAACGTGTGGCGACTGATGGGACGTGGGCGTCTCCGCTTCCCCACGCTCCCCCAATATCCGCCTGGCTAGGCGGCCACGCGTGCTTCCTGTTCCCCTTTCTTCCTCGAGCCTCTGTTTCCGCTTCCAATCTGACTTGAGCTCTGCCCCCTCCATCGCCATGGCGCCAACTAGCAAAGAGAAAGGGAAGAAGCCTGTGTCCTCATCCAGTTCACCTCCGGCAATCGAGCCCGCCATCGGCCGGTCGTTGGTGCTCAATCTGGAAGCCTTGGGCAAGGACTACCCCGCGCTCGCCTCCAACTTCAACGAGTGCGGAAAGACGATGGCTTGGCCTGCGTCCCATGCCTCCGTCGACAGGACCGTCACAGAGGTTCAATTCTTCGTCGATGCCCTGTGGGCTGGCCTGGTTCCCCCTTTCTCCGCCCTCTTCAATGCAATGCTTTCCCACTATCCGATCCATATGATGCATCTTGATCCTCAATTCGTTACCCTTCTTGCTGTCTTCACCTTTATTTGTGAAGCCATGGTGGGCATTGCTCCTTCCATTGCCCTCTTGTGCCACTTCTTCTCCTTGCACCTAACCGACCCCTTGAAGTGCTTGGGGTGCGTGAGCTTTCAGGCCGTGGTAGAGACGGCCGACTCGGGGATTGATTTTTGCCTCCCGCCTTCCACGAGTGGGTTCCGGACGCGGTGGCTGTATGTGGATGTCGGAGTGCCCAGCCTCCTGCTCTCGCCTCCGACATTGCCGGCTATCCCCAATCTGGACTGGGGCCATGAGAGGCTCGTGAGCCCCCGGCTCTCCTTCGTTTGGCGCCGACTGGAGAGGTTGAGAGACCTCGGCGTGACTGCGCCCTAGGTGGTGAAGGAGTTCCTCCAGTGTCGCATTGCTCCTCTTCAGCGACACTCCCGGCCGATGTGGGCCCTGACGGGCGACTTGGACCGCATGAGGCTTCAGGAGATGGAACTGGCGCCCGAGACGCTGAAGAAGGTGCTTGAGGTTTTGGCTGGCGATCCTTCGCCGGGCGATATTTGGCACGGGGGTAGCCTCCTGTATCTTTGCTCGGGCAGGACTGATTTCGCGAGGCAGATGCCTCTCTTCGACGAATGGGGGTTGTGCCCGACTGACCTCGCGGGGCCTCGCCAGAATCCTGTCGCCGTGGCTCCCTTCCCCGTCGCCAGCACCGACCTCGCCCCAGGATCAGGTGCAGGGAGGAAAGCATCGCTTGAGGCCGGAGGCCCTGGTATCGTGGCGCTGACGCCGCACGGGGCTCCTAAAGCGTCATCTTTCGAATCTTGTGAAGCCCGTCCTGAGGCGGTCATCGATGGGGGGCGCAACCCGCGGCTCCTGAGGCCGGATCCCCCGAGGCCTCGGCAGACCATCAGGAAGTGGTGTCTGATCGCTCCTCCCAGCTTGGCGCCCCTGAGGTTGGCTGCCTGGGCGCTTGTTCATCCGCGCCACGCGCTGGTCCTCATGCTGAGCGCCTGGATCAGTTCCCAGTGGACTTCGCCACCCTCCGCAAGAGGAAGGAGTCTTCGAGCTGTAGTGGGCTCCCCTTCCGACCATTGAAGAACAGGAAGTACTTCGCCATAGATGAGTAACTACCTCGTTTTTGCAATTCCATAATCGCTGCTCCCTTTCCTGACTGTGGCCTTTCAGTGTCCCTCCTGCCAAGCCTGCGGAGTCTCCCAAGAAGCAACTTCCTCTGGCCTCACCTTCATCGCTGGCCTTGAGCATCCCGAGCTTGTGCGCTGCCCCTAACGCGGGCTCAGCCGGAGAAGCAAGGCTGCCCGCAGGGTGTCTAGAGCCTATGCCCTTGCCGCCTTTCCTTCGCGACCTCGCCTAGGGCGTGACCAGCCTGCCCCGGGCTCCTCCTCGGATCGTGGATGGCTAGTGGTTGGCGTCGGTCCTTGGCCCTTCTTCTGGGGATGGATCTACGCAGGTCAAGGTCCCTTGCGGGGCCCGTCCGGCACTCGTGGGGGCGCCAGCCCCCAGCCCCCTGCCAAGAGGGGGCAAACCGCTTCAGTGTCCACCGCCAACGCCGGCGGCGGAGGACGACATCGATGACGTGCTCAGGCGAGCGCGGGAGCATAGTGTCGTTCGCCAAGAGTTCCTCAGGAAGGCGATGGACGCGATGAGCCAGCTTGGTGGAGAGCTTGAGGATGTGGATGCGTGTCTTGAAGCTGAAGGACTCCGGCTGATTGAGGAGCGGCACAAGCTAAAGGTGCCAGTCAACCTCGCGCGTCATCAGCGTGAGCTTGACAATGCGGAGGCCGAAGCATCCCTTGCAACCTCGCGAAAGCCCTGCTCCCAAGCTATTGAGGAGGCTTAGGAAGCGGATCATCGACGCGAGGTCGCGGAGAAGTGTGTGTGGGAGCTCCAAGCCTGGAGCACTTCCCTGGAGCAGCAGGTGGAGCTGCGTCAGGCCGCCCTTGCATCACTGAAGGGGACGCCTATCGAGGAAGAGGAGCTCCGGAGGCACGAGGAGGTGCTGAGTTGGAGGCCGCCGAGCGCAATCTTGACCTTGAGCGGTTGGAGACGAGGGAGCGCCCGGTTACCCAGGCGGAGGACGAGGTTGGCACGCGCGAGGCTCGAATCCAGGAGGAGGTCGACCGCCGCATGGAGGAAGCTCGCATGGATCTTGAGCGCAGGTATAACCAGAGGCTGGAGCTGATTGAAGCCGAGGCTGTGGGCAGTATTGCTGCCCTTAGGTCCAAGATGACTGAAACGGGGCAACGCACGGAGGCCACCATAGCTGTCCTAGTCTCGGCGCAGACTAAGTTGGCCTCCACCCGTGCCGAGCTGCTTCTTCTCCAATAGCGGGTCGATGACGCCGAGTCCATTGCACGACAGAACAAAGAAGATATTCTTCAACGGCAAACGCTGGAGCACATGCAAGGCCCCATGCTCCAAGAGCTCAGGAACAGGGCCAACGTGGCCCTAGGCAATATCTGCGATGCGGACGCTCTGCATCCTCATGTGACCAATTATGATGGCCATCTCCAATTCTTCACTGATGTGGTGACACTCCCGGAGAACCGCTCTGAGAGGGCTCGCCAACTTGTCGAGGAGAGGAGCCGCAGCATGCTTTGGCGTGCATTCTCCCGCGTCTTCAGCCATCTTCAGAACGCAGACCCCCACTTTGACTTCACCGCCGTCATCGTCCCAGTGCCCGAGGCCATACGGGGCGACCTGGCGCGGTGGGTAGAGGACAACGGGGATGCGATCGTTAGGGCCTTTGCTTCTGACAATGACGGGGTGATAGTTGCCACGGATGGAGGTGATGTGGTGAATGGCGGTGAAGATGACACCAATGATGGCAATTGTGGTGCTAAACAGCGACAGTGGCGCCAGTGATGCCTCTGGAGGCGACCAAGAGGATGCGGTAAGCGATATCTCTGACTGATCCTGTGTCCCCCTGCTATTTATCCTGCACACAAAAAGCTCAGGCGCGGCCCTGAAGGTTGTAAGAGCATTTTGGGAGGGGAAGCCCCTCATGTAAAAAAGATTGGTATCCACATGTTTTTAGGAGCGACACTGAATATGCTCCTGCATGATGTTACGGGCCCTGCGATGAGTTAGTTGTTGTGGTTTACCTTTAGCCCGGGCAAGCCTTGAGTAGGCTTGCGAGGCTGTGATCCTCCGAGGGTCCTCTAGGGACCTGCTGACCATGTGGTGAGAGCCTCGCGAGAGCGAGTGCTGGCCGCGAGACGGCATGCACGCGTGCACTTGGCCCAGCCCCGCTCGCGAGAGGCTCACGAGAGGGAGGCAGTTGGTGCGAATGCCACATGGCCCCCCCCCCCCCCCCCCCCGCACATATGAAAATGCAAATTCAATTCAACTTAAATCTGAAGCAAGGAAACTCGACCACTGAAAGGGAGGCAAAAAGCAAAAGGCCGCGTCGGGCACCTAATCTAGTCTTCGACATCTTCCACCAGCGCGGAGCTAAGTGCTGCCACTGGGCATGGGAGGGAGCCCCCGAGGCCCGAGGGCGGCTCTCCGGAGACTTTGGGGCGTGTACAACCCCAACTCATTAATATGTGAGAGTGTCACGGGCGGCGAGCTTCACAGGCACTGGGCCTTCTTCACAGGTACCGACCTTGCTTCATATCGCCAGACGAGGGCCCCTCCTTGCGCCACCCTTGACCACCATTGACGGCGACCGGAAACCAAGGACGACGCCAATGGGATAAAGGGGACGCCAGCGGTCCCCCCAACGACCACGGGTCCTCTGCCGGGGGCATGCTTTGCAGCACCTCCCCGGCAGAGGGCCTACCTCTAGGAAACACCTTGCTCCATGCGCCACGGGGAAGTGCCTGGCTCCCGGCCCCTCTCGTGCAGCCCCCAGTGCGCTCCTCCTGGCGGAAGGGAGGCTGCCGAGCTGGGGCAGCCTTCCGTTGCAGTGACCTGGACTTCCTGTGACCCATGGTTAGCATAAGCTTGCTCCTAAGGAATTAGCAGTATCCGATAGTTGTTGCCGCCAGCGCGGTTGGTGAGGCTTCCTTGAGGCTCCTGAAAAGGATCGGTGAGGGAGTCCCGGATTAGGGGGTGTCCGGATAGCCGAACTATCACCTTTGGCCGGACTCCTGGACTATGAAGATACAAGATTGAAGACTTCGTCCCTTGTCCGGATGGGACTTTCCTTGGCGTGGAAGGCAAGCTTGGCGATACGGATATGTAGATCTCCTACCATTGTAACCGACTCTGTGTAACCCTAACCCTCTTTGGTGCCTATATAAACCAGAGGGTTTTAGTCCGTAGGACGAACAACAATCATACCATAGGCTAGCTTCTAGGGTTTAGCCTCTCTGACCTCGTGGTAGATCTACTCTTGTACTACCCATATCATCAATATTAATCAAGAAGGAGTAGGGTTTTACCTCCATCGAGAGGGCCCGAACCTGGGTAAAAACATTGTGTCCCTTGTCTCATGTTACCATCCGCCTAGACGCACAGTTCGGAACCCCCTACCCGAGATCCGCCGGTTTTGACACCGACATTGGTGCTTACATTGAGAGTTCCTCTGTGTCGTCATCTTTAGGCCCGATGGCTCCTCCGATCATCAACAACGATGCGGTCCAGGGTGAGACTTTTCTCCCCGGACAGATCTTTGTATTTGGCGGCTTTGCACCGCTGGCCAATTCGTTTGGCCATCTGGAGCAGATTGAAAGCTACGCCCCTGGCCATCAGTTCAGATTTGGAAGTTCGAACTATACGACTGACATCCGCGGAGACTTGATCTTCGACGGTTTCGAGCCATAGCCAAGCGCGCCGCACTGTCACGACGGGCATGATCTAGCTCTGCCGCCAGACAGTGCCCTAGAGGCCGCACAAGTGTCCACTCCGACCCTTAGCTCGGAGCCGACTACGCCGATCGAGGACGGGTGGCTGGACACCGCCTCGGGGGCTGCTATCTCTATGGCAATTGAGCCAAACACCAATCCTGTCCCTTGCGAAGCTCATGACTCCAAGGTGCCGGACTCCTCTCCGGACTCTGAACCTTCCGCGCTCCTGCCAATCGAATCCGATTGGGCGCCGATCATGGAGTTCACCACCGCGGACATCTTTCAGCACTCGCCCTTTGGCGATATCCCGAATTCACTAAAGTCTCTCTCTTTATTAGGAGAGCCCTGGCCGGATTATGGTCAGCAAGGTTGGGATGCGGACACCAAAAAAATTCAAAGCCCACCCACCACCCACTTCATAGCCACTGTCGAAATTTTAAACGACGTGCCCGATTTCGACTCCGAAGACATCGACGGTATGGACAACGATGTAGGAAATAAGCATGAACTAGCACCTATAAGGCACTGGACAAACACCTCATCTCACGATGTATACATGGTGGACACACCTAAAGGAAGCGACGACGAGGAACAACAGGACGCCACGAGGGATCATTCCCTCGAAAAGCAGTCAAAACGGCGACGTAAGCGCCGCTCAAAATCCTGCCTCGACAAAGACAGAAGCCATACAGACCCAGCGATAGAGCAGGGATAACCGGTGAAAGACGACCATGCCATTGAGAAACTGTCCGAATAGGACAACCTGGATAAACAATCCGTCCTCGGCGAAGATAACAGTCCGGACGACCTCACGCCGGACAAGTTGCTGGAGCAGAAGAACCTCCACAAAAGGCTGGTCGCCACTGCATGTAGCCTGAAAAAGCAGAAGTGGAAGCTCCAAACAGCGGAAGATGCACTCAGAATTAGACGGAGCAAAGTACTCAACACCGCAGACCAATACGACGATAGTCGCCGAACAACAAGCTACCCGAAGCGAAAACTACTGCCCGAATTCGATGAGGAGGCCGTAGAGCCCCCGCAATCAAAGAACAAGGAGACCACCCGGTCGGATAGACGACCCCATGGCAAACATAGAGCGGCAAACGGCGCCGCACACAAGCTGGCACATGACCCACACACGGATTCGCATCAAAAAGATGGCCCAGTTAGATCTATCTACGGGCCAAGAAAGCAAACTCTAGTAAGCAATGCAACACATCAAGTATCCGAATATTACGGTACACCTAAATACAGGGGTGCCGCACACCCCCTATGTTTCACCGATGAGGTCCTGGATTATGAATTTCCAGCGGGATTCAAGCCCGTAAACATAGAGGCATACGACCGAACAATAGACCCTGGAGTCTGGATTGAGGATTACATCCTCCACATACACATGGCTAGAGGAGATGACCTCCACGCCATAAAATACTTACCCCTCAAGCTCAAAGGGCCAGCCCGGCATTGGCTCAAAAGCCTCCCCGAAAACACCATTGGAAGTTGGGAAGAGCTCGAGGATGCTTTTCGGGCAAATTTTCAAGGGACCTATGTCCGACCTCCGGATGCAGACGATTTAAGTCACATAACTCAACAACCCGGAGAGTCAGCCCGAAAATTCTGGAACAGATTCCTTACTAAAAAGAACCAAATAGTCGACTGTCCGGACGCCGAAGCCTTAGCAGCTTTCAAACACAACGTCCGAGACGAATGGCTCGCCAGACACCTCGGCCAAGAAAAGCCAAGAACAATGGCCGCATTAACAAGCCTCATGACCCGCTTTTGCGCGGGAGAGGATAGCTGGCTGGCAAGATGCAGTACCAGCGACCCAAGTACATCCGAAGTCAGGGATGGAAACGGGAAACCGCGACGCAGCAAGGACCAGCGCCGGACCAAGGGAAACAGCCCGAAGAGCACGGCAGTCAACGCCGGATTCAAAAGCTCTCGGCAGAATCATAAAAAACTGCCCCTTAAGGATAATAGGGACGAGCTATCTAACTTAAACAAAATCTTGGACAAGATATGCCAAATCCACAGTACTCCCGGGAAGCCTGCAAACCATACCCACAGAGATTGTTGGGTCTTCAAGCAGTCCGGCAAACTCAATGCCGAACACAAGGGGCTCGACACACCAAGAGAGGACGATGACGAACCCCACAAGCAGAGCACCGGAAAACAAAACAATTTCCCACAAGAAGTCAAAACAGTTAACTCACTTTGTGTGACAAAAGGGAAAAAATAGAGCGGCGCCCATAGAGGTACGCGCCATACGGCCTATCCCAGAGGAGTCCCGCCACTGGTTGTTAAACCAATCACCTTCGACCATCAGGATTACTCTAGAAGTATCTGGAATGCAGGATGGACTGCCTTGATATTAGATCCGATAATTGACGGACTCCAATTTACACAAGTCCTAATGGATGGCGGCAGTAATTTAAACCTGCTATACCAGGACACAATCCGCAAAATGGGGATAGACCCAACCAAACTTCGCCATAGCAACACTTCCTTTCAAGGGGTAATGCCAGGCCCATATGCCCATTGTACGGGCTCTCTACTGTTAGAAGTTGTGTTCGGCTCACCCGACAACTTCCGCCGTGAAAAGTTAACCTTCCACCACGCCCCATTTACAAGTAGCTACCAAGCACTACTGGGACGCGAAGCTTTCGCCCGCTTTAACGCAATACCGCATTATGCATCCCTTACACTTAAAATGCCCGGTCCGCGAGGCATCATCTCCTTAAAGGGAAATATCGAGTGTTCCTCGAGCGCGGAAGATTGTGTGACTGCCTTGACAGCCACACACTAAACCGGCTTCACTAATCAAAGCACCTAAACAGGTCGTTCAGACCCCGGATACGGTTAGACGAGTCTGGCGTAAACATACAAGGGCTTACTAGCCGCACACCCCCGCACAAGGGGCTCCGCGCATGTACAACAAGAGACAATAAAGCTCAATCTTATTCATTTTTTGAATCGTACTTTGTTTATTTAATATAACATACATTTTCGCACGATCTTTTTCAACTAAGTTCCTCTCTTTTACAGATGAACACCGTGCTACACCCGTCCAGGATACGGCACAACAGAGACACAGGCGCAGACGTGCAGTAGGGACCCGTTGCAAGGATTCTTTTCAGATTAAGACCCCGCGTAAACCTTTTTTACTGTCTCTTGTTGATATACATCCCCCGCTTTTTTGCTATCACCGAGGAGGAGCCTGGCGTTTTGGCATAGGCCACGTCAGAATTTTGCGCGTACCTGGACACCAGGGGCTTATTACAAAGGGCATTGTTCGGCCCGTTTTCATAAAGACCGAATACCTTTGGGAGTGTTTGGCGTCTCGAGTTAGGCCTTATATGCATCAGCTCCGAATCATGTCTTTGGTCAAATGTTGGGTTTGCCCGGCTCCTTTGTTTTGCTGCCTTATGTTCCGCTCTATCGGCTAAGGCAGCACCAGGAGAACTACTGCGATTATGCCCCGGTTCGGCCATGCGAGCACCTCAGTAGAGAAAGCCGAAAACTGACTGTCATGATATAGCGTGAGATTGGTCAACCTCTCGATGACCCACCGGAATCTATAGGATTCCTCCGCATTGACGAAGGACCATTTCCCTGTCAGGCACAAACGCGCCCCGAATTCAGGTGAGCACGGTGCCCCTAGGGGCTATATCGTAGCCCCACTGTCAAACTCCTATGGCTAAGTGAAAGTGATAAACCATTATAGTCCGGTTGCCTAGTTTGCTGTGCTACCACCTCCTTTATAAGACCAAGACGTTGGATCAAGTGTGAAAATGCGCCTTTTGCAAACACCCCCGCATTATATGCATGGGGGCTGAAGCCGAAGACTACCATCTTTCAGGTTATATATACATACACATTAGCGACCGCATAGGAGGTATTTTAATTTTTGAAAGGCACAAGTATAAAAAGCTCTTATATTCCATCGATACATTGTTTCACAATAAAACATGTTATTCGAACATAATATCCTTCGAGCACTGCGTCTCTATTAAGCGAGCGCCCTGTAGAACTTCCTGAAAATAGTGCTCGACAGGTACTCGGCTTCCGTCCGAATCTTGGGATGCAACATCGGTGCCCTTCATCTCCGCCCAGTATGTCTTGACACGGGCAAGAGCCATCCGCGCACCCTCTATGCATGCCGACCTCCTCATTGCATTGATATGCGGCACCGCACCAAGGAACTGCTGCACCAAGCCAAAATAACTCCTTGGCTCGGGCCTTTTCGGCCACAAAAGACTCATGACATCCTTCATGGCAAGTCCGGATAACCTATTTAGCTCCGCCCATTCGGCCAAGCGATCGGTTAATGGAAGTGGGCGCTCTGGATTATGGAATTGCGACCAAAAAAACCTTTTCCATTTCGTGATCCTTTTGATCTCGGGAGTGTTCGGCCGCGTCCGCGACACTTGCCGCCAGGTCCAGATAAGCATCCTCCACACTCCACAGCCGGTCCAACTGAGCATATTTAGGATCCACGAATTTCCTCCGCAGCAGAAAGGGCTTTCCAGTCGCGATATCTCCGGCCTGATGCAGCTCCTCCTTCATAGCTCTCATCGCAGAGCGAGCATCCTTGGCTTCGGTAGTGGCCTTTTTTAGGTCCTCTTGCACCACTGGATCTTCTTTTTCAAGAAGCTTGCAGCGGTCGGCAGCATTCTTTAACTTCACGACCATCTTGGCCATTTCCTTCTTGCTTTGGTAGTGAGCAGCATGTTCGGCTTTTAGCTCTTCGGCCGCCTTTAAGGCAGCCGCATCACTCTTTCTGGCCTGCTCCTTGGCTCGGGCGAGCTCCGCCCGAAGGTTCTCCATGGTAGCGGCACCATCTGTATGAAGCATACATGTTGTAAGGCACGGGCGTCAAGCTCCCTTACCAGATGTCTGCGGAGAAATTGCATACCTTGTGACTTGTCAAGTCGCTTATTGACAAGCGCGATGTCAGCATCAGCCACATCAAGTTGTCGCTTTAGTTCAGCAAATTCATCAGTCCGCCTAGCCACCGGACCCTTCGCCACCTACATTGGAAGGGTGACACATTATACCTGGGATTATGATCCTCGGCGTGTTGTCATTTTTGACAACACACCGAGCCTCAGGGGCTACTATCTACACATGGCGCATTTTATATGCGGAACTGCCAGAGGGTACATCATTTTGCGTACCTCAAAACCTGTCAGTAAACTTCTGACGGCTTCGTGCAATCCACTCTCTGTGGATTAAATCCATTAACGCACCGTGATCTTCTGAGATAGACGATCACCCGAGCAGATCCTTCAGCTCCTCCGACCGTACACCAGGTGGTGCCTGACTCGTCCGATGGCCTTTTTCGAAGGCCGGACGCGGAGGGCTTTGAGGGGACATACGACTGCCTCCCCCCCCCGGACTCGGAGAAACCCTTCGTGACGACACCTCAGGGTCGCCCGCCTCGCAAGACGGTATGACGGGGGGGGAGGCGTTTCGCTCTCTATCATCTCCGGACGGAGATCCCCCGAAGATGAGCTCTGCTGAGAAGGGATGAGATCCGAACTACAAGGTAAAATTTCGGTTATCTTCATTAGAAATAGGGCAGGGATATCCTTTATTTTAAAATAAACTCCCCGTTTTTTACTTACGGCTCGGTGGAGGGCTGATCCCCTTGGGGTCATAATGCGGCCGAGGCATCTCTCGGCGCAGGACCCTCTGACGAAGATTTCTTCCCCCGCTTTGAGACCATGGTCTCCGGGTCTTTAGAGGATGTCCTCTTCTTCCCTTGGATGGAGGGATTCTCGATCCCTCCTTTCCTGACAGCCTCCTTCACGAAGGCGGTAGCTTCCTTGTTCCCCCCTTCACCTTCTTCCGAAGGCGCAACCTCCAGCATCTTGGTTAACACGGGATCCGGCATGGTCTCAGGGAGGGGGGCCGGACACCTGATTAACTTTGCTTTTGCTATCCACTCCTATTCAAGGAACAAGCTCTTTTAAAGGGCAAGTTTGTGATAAATATGGGATAGCGTGTCCGGGTACAGGGCTACTTACTTGAGTATCCGGGCGATTACAGCTTAGACCTGCGTCCTCGGTCAAGTCCGGACACATCGCTTGTGATCCGAAGAGAAGCTTGTACATCTCCACGGGCGTCGCACCCATAAAATGTTGGAGAGCTCGTGGTCCCTCCGGGTTAAATTCCCACAGGTGGAGGGGGCGACGCTTGCAGGGCAGGATGCGATGAATCAGCATGACATGCGCTACTACGACCAGATTGATCTCTCTCTCTAGGAGGTCTTGAATGCGGCCCTGCAACAAGGGCACGTCCTTGGACGGCCCCCAGTCAAGTCCTTTATTGACCCCTGACGCCAACCGTGGTGGAGGACCCCAGCGAAAGGCAGGTGGCGCCACCCATTTGGTGCCACTGGGAACTGTGATATAAAACCACCCTTGTTGGCATAGGCTGAGCTCCACTTGAAAAGAGCCCTCGGGACATAGAGCATCAGCATTCTTGCTTATAACAGCCCCTCCGAAATCTTCCTGCTGCCCTTTGATCATCTTCGGCTCCAATTTGAAGGTCTTGAGCCACAATCCAAAGTGAGGGGTAATGCGGAGGAAGGCTTCGCATACGACAATGAACGATGAGATGTGGAGGATGGACTCCGGATCCAAGTCATGAAATTCCAACCCATAGTAAAACATGATCCCCCTCACGAAGGGGTCCGTCGGGAAGCCTAGGCCCCGAAGAAAGTGAGATGCGAACACCATGCTTTCACCAGGCTTGGGAGTGGGAATAACCTGCCCTTGGGCAGGCAGCCTATGCGAAATTTCGCCGGTTAGATACTTGGCATCTCTTAGCTTTAGCACGTCTTCTTCCGTAACGGAGGAAGGCATCCACCGGCCTTACAGGTCGGAGCCGGACATCATCGAAAGTCCGAAGCGCCTGAATCTCGAGCTTTGGGTGTTGGAACTCGAGGCGAGGGGCGGATTCAATTGAGATTGAAAGAAAGGAGTGGAGCCTTGGTCTCTTTATAAAGAGGTTGAATACCAAGAGCCTTCCCCGTGACCGTTCGGGACTCGCCTTCGATGGAGGAGACGCGCCAACGGGCATGACTGGGTTACCCGCGCCCGTATGAATGAGAATCCCGGAATAAGGGGACACGATCTCTGCTTTGACAAGACGTGCCAAGGAAACCGCCTCGCTAAACGCGCTGAGGTGGGATAGTAAAATGATTCGAATAAAGGCTTGGCCGTGGTGTGATGTCACGCCGCGGAATATGTCAGCAGATTGAATTTGTGTAAATATTATTGTTTCTACGGTGGTATGTGGAACTTATTTTGAATAGCCGGACACTATCCTTGTGTTCAAAATCTTCTATGAAGTATTCGGAGGAGGAACCCGCCTTGCAATGCCGAAGACAATATGCGCGCCGGACTCGTCGTCATTGAAGCCTGGTTCAGGGGCTACTGAGGGAGTCCCGGAATATGGTGTGTCCAGATAGCCGAACTATCACCTTTGGCTGGACTCCTGGACTATGAAGATACAAGATTGAAGACTTCGTCTCGTGTCCGGATGGGACTTTCCTTGGCGTGGAAGGCAAGCTTGGCGATACGGATATGTAGATCTCCTACCATTGTAACCGACTCTGTGTAACCCTAACCCTTTTCGGTGCCTATATAAACCGGAGGGTTTTAGTCCGTAGGACGAACAACAATCATACCATAGGCTAGCTTCTAGGGTTTAGCCTCTCTGATCTCGTGGTAGATCTACTCTTGTACTACCCATATCATCAATATTAATCAAGCAGGAGTAGGGTTTTACCTCCATGGAGAGGGCCCGAACCTAGGTAAAAACATCATGTCCCTTGTCTCCTGTTACCATCCGCCTAGACGCACAGTTCGGGACCCCCTACCCGAGATCCGCCGGTTTTGACACCGACACTCAGCTTCCGGCGTCTCTTCCTCCCAGCCTGGCCCGAGAAACAAGTCGTGGTTGTCTTCCAGTGCGTATTCCCGATCCACCATGTGGGGCACGTAAGCCTCCGAGGTCTCCGCCCCGAAGACTTCACCGTAGTGCCCCACTCTCCATGCGGCTTGGCCCAACACGCCGTCTTGGGGGTGATATCATGCATATGTTGCTTGCAGCGTCTGCTTTTTCTCCCTCCTCGCTCTGGTTGCTTGCAGCCCCCGTTGCACATCTCCCCTCGCCCCGCCTTCTTCTTCTCCCTCCTCGCTCCGGTTGCTTGCAGCGTTCCATGGCGCCCTTGAAGAGGTTCTCGGTTGCGGCGAAGGGGAAGGCTTGCCAGGAAGAGCCTGGCTCTCCTCCGCCCAAGCACGGCCTCGGCCGTCCCCACAAGCATGTCGCGACTCCCACCGCAACTTCTCATGGTCGCGATGGTGGCTCTTCGCGTGGTGGTGGCCGCCCATATCGAGGCAGCCCAGTTAGTGGAGGAAGGTGTGCCATGGCTGCGGAGCCTCCCTGACCGCGCTTCCATTCGGCAGAGGTGCTACCGGAGTTTGTTGTGTGGTCGGACAATCCAGCCAGCAACTGGCTCTAGCTCCCTCTCTTCTTCGTCGGCAAACTGCCGGCTGCTGGCCCCGGCAGGCTCTGGCTGCAAGCAGACGGCTGCTGCAGTAGGGCCTCCTGGGTCATCGTGGAGATCTCCGATGCCGGGAATGTGGCCCTGGCCCAGGGCTGGCAGACATTTGCCCACGCGCATGGCCTGGACTGGCGGTGCACCCTCCACTTCAAGTATGACGGTGACACAATCCTCTACGTGAGGGTGTTCAAAGAAGATGTCCGCCGTGCTGGGTGATGCCTTGAATAAGATGACGGTGACGGGGTGCTCGGCCTTGGCAACGGCCGTGACGAGGGCGAAGGTGAACCCGCTCCGGCTGGCGACCACAGCTCGTCAGCCTTCAGCGGCTCCTCCTCCGGGGACAGTTCCTCCAGCAATGGCCGCGACCATCCACCATGCCGTCGCGCCCACTTCGAGGGTGGTAGCGGGTCGTCCCGTGGCCGCACTGAAAGTGCAACTATCTCTAGGTGGTTTTGGTAATTCATAACAACATATAGCTCATTGAGCTAATGCTATTCCAAGACAAATATTTCAGGAAAGCTCAATGAATGGCATGGCATGTATGATGAAAGTGGATCCCTCAAAATATTGAGGACAAAGGATTGGCTCAAGCTCAAAAGCTCGAGACACTACATTTTACATTTTAGTGATCCAAGATCACATTGAGTCTATAGGAAAAGCTAATACTATCAAGGAGGGATGAGGTGTTGCTTAATGAGCCTCTTGCTCCAAGTGCTTAGTGATATGCTCCAAAAACCCTCAAGTACTTTCTCACATCCACATATGACCTAAACCCAAAGTCAAAATCGGTCCTACCGATTCTTTCTATCCGGCGCCACCGAGTTCAAATGCCATAGCCACTGCCACAAACCCTAGGCAAATCTGTCTCACCGATAGGGATCTCGGTCTCACCGAGATGGGATTGTAATCTCTCTATTTCCCTTCGTAACGTTTCGGTCTAACCGAAGTGAGCAATCGGTCCCACCAGGATTGCAATGTAAACTCTCTATTTCCCTTTCGTAACATTTCAGTCTCACCAAAAAAAGCGAATTGGTTCCACCAAGTTTACCTGACCAACTCTCTGGTTAGCTAATTACCAAAATCGGTCTCACCGAGTTTGTGTAATCGGTCTCACCAAGATTACGTTATGCCCTAACCCTAACCATATCAGTCTCACCGAGTTGCATGTCGGTCCCACCGAAATCACTAACCGTCACTAGGTTTACTGAATCGGTCCGACTGAGTTTGTTGATTCGGTACCACCGAGATTGGTAAATTGTGTGTAATGGTTAGATTTTGTGTGGAGGCTATATATACCCCTCCACCTCCTCTTCATTCATGGAGAGAGCCATCAGAACAAACCTACACTTCCAACTTACCAGTTCTGAGAGAGAACCACCTACTCATGTGTTGAGGCCAAGATATTCCATTCCTACCATATGAATCTTGATCTCTAGCCTTCCCCAAGTTGCTTTCCACTCAAATCTTCTTTCCACCAGATCCAAATCCTATGAGAGAGAGTTGAGTGTTGGGGAGACTATCATTTGAAGCACAAGAGCAAGGAGTTCATCATCAACACACCATTTGTTACTTCTTGGAGAGTGGTGTCTCCTAGATTGGCTCGGTGTCACTTGGGAGCCTCCGACAAGATTGTGGAGTTGAACCAAGGAGTTTGTAAGGGCAAGGAGATTGCCTACTTCGTGAAGATCTACCGCTAGTGAGGCAAGTCCTTCGTGGGCGACGGCCATGGTGGGATAGACAAGGTTTCTTATTCGTGGACCCTTCGTGGGTGGAGCCCTCCGTGGACTCGCGCAACCGTTACCCTTCGTGGGTTGAAGTCTCCATCAACGTGGATGTACGATAGCACCACCTATCGAAACCACGACAAAAACATCCGTGTCTCCAATTGCGTTTGAATCCTCCAAACCCTTCCCTTTACATTCTTTCAAGTTGCATGCTTTAAATTCCGCTGCTCATATACTCTTTGCATGCTTGCTTGAATTGTGTGAAGATTGCTTGACTTGTCCAAAGATAGCTAAAATCTACCAAAGTCTAAAACTGGGAAAAGGTTAAGTTTTTAATTGGTCATGTAGTCTAATCACCCCCCTCTAGACATACTTCAAGGTCCTACAAGTGGTATCAGAGCTTTGGTCTCCATTTGCTTTGATTTCCATAGCTTTTGGTGGTCATAGCCTTGGTTTCACAACCTAGGAGAGTATGGCGTCTAGCGAGGAGAATTATCCCCGTAGAGGTCCTTACTTTGATGGCACTAATTTTGCTAGTTGGAAGCATAAGATGAAAATGCATATTCTCGGACATAACCCCGCCATTTGGGCTATTGTGTGTATTGGCTTGCAAGGTGAATTCTTTGATGGGAGAGAACTGAACCGTGAAGCTAGTGCGGATGAATTGAAGATGCTGCAATACAACGCTCAAGCTTGTGATATCCTCTTCAATGGCTTGTGCCCCGAAGAATTCAACAAAATCAGCCGTCTTGAGAATGCAAAGGAAATTTGGGATACTTTGATTGATATGCATGAAGGTACCGACTCCGTCAAGGAATCCAAGTTGGATGTGCTCCAAAGTCAGCTAGACAAGTTCAAAATGAAGGATGGTGAAGGTGTTGCTGAAATGTACTCTAGGCTTGCTCTTATCACAAATGAGATTGCCGGCCTAGGAAGTGAGGAGATGACCGACAGATTCATCATCAAGAAGATCCTAAGAGCATTGGATGGAAAATATGATACCGTGTGCACATTGATCCAAATGATGCCAAATTACAAAGATCTCAAGCCAACGGAAGTCATTGGAAGAATTGTTTCTCATGAGATGTCACTCAAGGATAAGGAGGAACTTCACAACAAGTCAAGTGGTGCTTACAAAGCCTCATGTGAAGCCCCCACATCATCAAGTGAGAAACAAACCTTCAATGAAGAATTGAGCTTAATGGTGAAGAACTTCAACAAATTCTACAAGAGTAGAAGCAAAGAAAGAAGCTCTAAGTCAAGGTCCTACAATGACAAAAGATCTTCTAGTCGAGAGCGCAATTGCTACAATTGTGGGAGACCCGGACACTATTTGAATGAGTGTACGACACCCTACAAAAGAAGAGAAGATTCTACAAAAAGAAGAACTAGAAGAGAAGAATTACCACCAAGGGAGAGAAGGAGTAGAGATGATCGTTATGAACGAAGACCCTCATGGAGAAGCAAGGATTCGGAAAGGAAGGACAAGTCATCAAAGAGCTACACAAAACGAAGACATCAAGCTCGTGTTGGTGAATCAGTATTCGGCTCTGTAACGCCCCGGATTCGATGCGCCAGGTGTCTGCCAGTTATTCGCCGTAGTTGCCATGTCATTTGCTTGTGTGTTACATTTTATCATGTCATCATGTGCATTGCATTGCATATGTGTTCGTCTCATGCATCCGAGCATTTTCCCCGTTGTCCGTTTTGCAATCCGGCGCTCCTATGTCATCCGGCGTCCCCTTCTTGCCTCTCTTCGTGAGCGGGTGTTAAACTTTCTCGGAATGTCCCGAGTCTTTCCAAGCGGCCTTGGTATAGCACCGGTAGACCGCCTGTCAAGTTTCGTGCCATTTGGAGGTCGTTTGATACTCCGACGGTTAACCGCGTAGCCCGAAACCCCCTTTTCTCTTGCAGCCCAGCAAACCTTCCAAAGTGGCCCAAAACCCATCTAAATCCCCTCCATGCTCTCGGTCGTTCGATCACGATCGTGTGGGCGAAAACCGCTCCCCATTTGGACTCTCCTAGCTCCCTCTACCTATAAAAATGCCTCCCCTTCCGAAATTCCGGGTCCAAACCCTAGCTTCTTACTCCTCCCGCAGTCAGACACGTCCGGACCCTGCCGGACATGTCCGCTCCGTCCGCGCCGCCTCCCTCAGTGAACTAGGACCCGCCACCTGTCCTGCACCGCCGTTCCCCACGCCGCGGCCCGCGCGGCCCGCGCACCAGCGCCGCCGCCGGAGCGCGCCCGATCCCGCCTCCGCCGCGCCGGACTGCCCGCTTCTTTCCGTGCCTCCGCCATCCTCACCGCACCGCCACCTCCACGCCTTCATCGTCGGCTTCCACCGCCGCCCCGCCCGCTCGACCCCGTCGCCGTCCTCCGCCGTCCCCGTCCTCCGCGTGCCTCATCGCCGGTGCCGCGCCCGTTCGCCGCCGTCCCCGGCCGGATCCGGGACGGGACCGGCCGGATCCGCCTCCGCCGCATCTCCCCTGCCTTCTCCCCGCCTCCTCCGGCCTCCAACTCCGGCGAGGACCCCGGCCGTCCTCGTCAACTGCGATCCAGATCTGGAAATATGAAGGTTGACCCCGAAAACGCATGTCCCCGAAATATTTTGACATTATCATGCCATGTTCATCGCATCATATCTTCATGCATACTGCTCCATTTCGTACGTGTAATATGTCAAATTGTTCGTCTCAACAAGTACTTCATTTCGTTCCATTGCATAATGTTCATTTGAGTCCATATTGATGCCTGAATCATCGTTGCAAGAGTGCTAGGTGATGTTGTCTGCTGTCTGTTAACAGAACTTGCTCATTTGTCATTTTTGCCATGATTGATGTGTGCATCCTATGAGGTTGATGTCTACATGTGTTTTTAACTATGCCATGTCTTCTTTACAGAGGTGCTTACTATGTGTTTTTGCGATCAATGTGGTGACTAGCGCAAGCATGTAAACTACGCTTCATGAAGTTGCTGATTTTAGTCTCTGTTCTGCTGTTATTTTTAGTCCATGTAAACTTGATGCTACAAAGAGATCCATTCTTATTTTGAGATACTTCAGTAAGGATGTTTTGAACATATGGTTATGCTCTATCCATCCCTGCCCCTGGTTGAAATTATGGAGTAGTCTAGCATGTCATTTTCGTCCTCTGCTTTTGCTACAAAATGTTTCCTGGCAGATTGTTTACATGTTATTCAATTTTGCCAAGGTTGTTGTAGTTGATCCTTGCATGCTATGAACTTGTTCTTGCCTTGGTTTGTTTCATAAACATGTCTTCTTGCTGATTCTATGCTTATATTGTCATGCAATGACTTGTGGTGAGTGAATCAAGCTTGTTAATTAGGGTTCTTGCTGTTACTGTTTTGCTAGGCTGAATCTGTTATTTCGTGATGCTATGTAAACCTGCTGCTACAAGTCATTCTATGCATAATCTGGAGATGTTCACTAATGGTGTTTTGTTATACATGTCATGCTCTATCCATCCATTCCCCTGGTTGCATTTATAGCTTGCTGTAGATTGTTGTAATCTTGCTCCAAAGTTGCTAAATAATGTTGTTGTCAGCCTGTTAACATTAAGTTTAGTTGTTGCCATGATTGTTGTTAGTGATCCATGTACCCTATGAACTTTCTCTTGCCATGCTTAGCTTCATAAACATGTCTTCTTACTGTTGGTTGCCTTGTCATGCCATGTAATGCTCTGTGGTGAGTGGTACAAGCTCATCAACATGCCTACTTATTGTTGTTCCTGTCATGTATGAATCTGTATTATAACTTGCTATGTTTACATGGGTGCCATCATATCTTCTGATCCTTTTTGGCTCATGGTTAGTAAGGGACTTTTGTTCTATGCATTTAGTAGTATCATGCCATGCCTTTGTTTACCATGATAAGTTCTTGTAACATGTTGTTTGAAAGCTCTAAACATTGCAACGTGATGTTATTTTCTGCAAAGTCTGAACTATTATTGTTTGCAATCTTGCCATGTGTGTTTGAGCATGTTCTAGTGATTTATGGAGATAGCTCAGTGTTCACGTTTTGCTATGTTTTACCTGTACATAATGTCCATGTCTTTTGTTTCATATTGTGGTACTGTAGCATATTGTTTTGGTGCTTGCAAGATGCCTAGTTCCTGTTTTGGACAGATTGTTGTTATGACGTATAGAGTGTGTGTTGAACTGTTGCTCCGTTTTGAGTGTGCTTTATATGAAACTTGCTCGATTTTGCATGTAACTTCATATTATCATGTTGCATCCTTGTTTTGGTGTGTTTGCTTGATGTTTGTATGCATTTTGCATCAATGCCATGTTTAACTTGCTTTGCTCATATCTTCTAGGCCGTAGCTCGGAATTAAATGAACTTTATACGTAACTTGACTAGAATCTCGTGTAGATCATCTTGGTGCATCTTAACTTGCTGTTTAACAACTTGAACATAAGGTTTATTCAGACCTGGACCAATTTCGAAACTTGCATATGAGGACTTACCGGAATTGTTATATGTTGTTCCCGGCCTCATTTAAACTTGCCTTGATGCGTTGCTCTTGTTTGCATCATCTCTTGCCATGAGTAGCTTCATGTAGCCTTGTCATGCATCATGCTTATATTGTGCATCATGCCTTGTTCATGTGTGGTGTGTTTACCATGTTGTGTGCTTCTTCTCGATAGTTTCCGTTTCGTTGCGATCCTGAGGATTCGTTCATCTACGCTTGGTTCGTCTTCGTGGCTTCTTCTTCTTAGCGGGATTTCAGGCAAGATGACCGCTACCCTGGATCTCACTACTATCATTGCTATGCTAGTTGCTTCGTTCTATCGCTATGTTGCGTTACCTATCTTTTGCTCATCAAGCCTCCCATATTGCCATGAACCTCTAACCTTTGACACCCTTCCTAGCAAACCATTGCTTGGCCATGTTACGCTTTGCTCAGCCCTCTTATAGCGTTGCTAGTTGCAGGTGAAGTTGAAGATTGCTCCATGACGGACAAGATTATGTTGGGATATCACAATATCTCTTATTTAATTAATGCATCTATATACTTGGTAAAGGGTGGAAGGCTCGGCCTTATGCCTGGTGTTTTGTTCCACTCTTGCCGCCCCTAGTTTCCATCATACCGGTGTTATGTTCCCAGATTTTGCGTTCCTTACGCGGTTGGGTGATTTATGGGACCCCCTTGATAGTTCGCTTTGAATAAAACTCCTCCAGCAAGGCCCAACCTTGGTTTTACCATTTGCCTCACCTAGCCCTTTTTCCCTTGGGAGTCGCGCTCTCGAGGGTCATCTTTATTTTACCCCCCGCCCCGGGCCAGTGCTCCTTCGAGTGTTGGTCCAAACTAGAGCACCGTGCGGGACCATTCCTTGGCAACTTGGGTTACGTCGGTTCCTGTATGCTTCGCTCATCCGGTGTGCCCTGAGAAAGAGATATGTGCAGCTCCTATCGGGATTTGTCGGCACATCCGGGCGGCTTTGCTGGTCTTGTTTTACCATTGTCGAAATGTCTTGTAAACCGGGATTCCGAGTCTGATCGGGTCTTCCTGGGAGAAGGTATATCCTTCGTTGATCGGAGAGCTTATCATGGGCTAAGTTGGGACACCCCTGCAGGGTATAATCTTTCAAAAGCCGTGCCTGTGGTTATAGGTAGATGGGAATTTGTTAATGCCCGGTTGTAGATAACTTGACACCAGATACGAATTAAAATGCATCAACCGCGTGTGTAGCCGTGATGGTCTCTTTTCGGTGGAGTCCGGGAAGTGAACATGGTTTTTGGGTTATGTATGACGTAAGTAGTAGTTCAAGATCACTTCTTGATCATTGCTAGCTTCACGACTGTTCCGTTTGCTCTCTTCTCGCCCTTATTTGCGTATGTTAGCCACCATATATGCTTAGTTGCTGCTGCAGCCTCACCACTTTACCCCTTCTTTTCCCTTTAAGCTTTGCTAGTCTTGATACCCATGGTAATGGGATTGCTGAGTCCTCGTGGCTGACAGATTACTACAACAACAGTTGCAAGTACAGGTTATGCGATGATCATGATGCGAGAGCGATGTTTGCTTGTCTTGGAGTTCTTCTTCTACTTCTTCTTCGATCAGGGGATAGGTTCCAGGTCGGCAGCCTGGGCTAGCAGGGTGGATGTCATTTGAGTTTCTGTTTGTGTTTCATCCGTAGTCGGATGATGATCTTATGTATGATGATGTTGTATTCGTGTGGCATTGTATGCCTCTTGTATGTATCCCCATCTATTATGTAATGTTGATGTAATGATATCCACCTTGCAAAAGCGTTTCAATATGAGGTTCTATCCTTGGTGGGACCTTCGAGTCTCTTTAGGATAGTATCGCATATTGGGCATGACAAGTTGGTATCAGAGCCTCAACCGACCTTAGGAGCCCCCCTTGATTGATCATGTAGTTTGGCCGTCGTTGAGACTAGAACAAAACGGTTTTCGGAGTTTAGTTATATCAGAGAGTAGGAATTCTTTTTACTCCTGTGCCCCTTTGTCGCTCTGGTGAGGAATCTTGACGTAGGTGTTTTGAATTACTTCTCTTCCCCTTCAAATTTTTCTTTAGGTTCACGCAGTTAGTTTTTCGATCGTTGGTTCTCAGCTCTTTTGATCCAGTGCATTTCTTGTCAAGTTGACTCGAGCCTCTTCATCTTTGAGTTCAATCCTCAGTTGTTTTCTTTCCCACCCGCCCACCCTTTTCTTCTCGGAGCCGGAGTCCGTAATCGAGTATCCATCCTACTCGTGTGAAGCCTTTGCTTTCTTTCAACCGGTGTTTTCACTTCAAGTTATTCGTCGTTTCCCCTTCCAAGTTACCTTTGTTTTCCCGCCCTCCCACCCTCTTCTTCCCGGAGCCTGAGTCTGTTTCGAGCATCAATTTCATTCGTACAGAGCCTCTTCAGTTTTCCCTCAATTATTTCAACCGGTGAATTCTCGTCTCATTCGACATTCTTCATCTCTTTTCCGGTGGACTCAATTCAAGTTTTTCAGGAGATCACATTCTTTTCCTTGGTTAAAGTATTCTCCTTGCTCGTTCGCCTCTCGCCATTCAATCATTCCGGAGTTCGGAAGACATCTTAGACAATTTGTTTGTGTTCCAATTAATTCGAGGTTGTCACCTCATTCAAATATTTCAATTGTTCCGGTGCATCATCTATCTTTTCAACAATCCTTTCCAACGGTGTTATCTCTTAAGTGGGCCCTAACCCACAGGTTTTTTTCCCAGGATCTTACCTGACTCTTTTGATTTCCTGGAGCTATTCTTAAATTCTTTTCGAAGTATGACGTAAGTATGAATTTCATCAGTCAGTTGCCTTCTCCAAGATCTCGTTCAATTTTTTTTCATTGTTGGCTCAACCCCTTCGTTTTTCATTCTCCCGGAGTATCTCAGTAATTTTGGTGGTGTTTCTCGTCGTCATTTGAAGACCGAAGAAGAGTTTTTCCTCTAAATCTTGTCTGTTCTTCCGAAGATTCTTGGTTCTAGCTTCTTGTTATCCTCTCGATGTATTCCATTTGCCAGATATTCTTTTCTTACCCATCAAGAGTATGTCAGGAGTTGTTTTCCATTTCTTTTCACCAAAGGCCATCATTCCAGTTATCATTCTCTATTATCCCAGTGCGTCGTTCAAATGTTCGTTAATCAGCTCGAGTTTTTCCTGTTCTCTTGCATCTAAATCCCCTCAATCATATTTGTTCTTCTAATTCTTACCGGTGATTGATTCTCTTCCATCAGCCATTTTCAAATTCTTACGGTGGTTCGTTCAAGATTCTTTTTCCTTGATTATCATTGAAATCCATTCATTCTTTTCAATCCTACCGGTGGTTCATGAAGATTTTCTCAAGTTTTGTGCTATGGTCCCCCTTAATCCTTTTCAAGAAGAATAAGTAGTATGCAAAATCCTTTGCTTGTCATCAATTTAATTTGATGAAGGATAAGCATACAATAAATCTTATTCTTATTCCATCCAAGTGAGTAATCCTTTCCTTCGGAGTTTGTTCTTAATGAATAAATTCTAGTTCCAAGTGTTTTCATCTTTTCTTTTCCGGAGTTCAAATTTCCTCGGTCATTTCGTCGGAACCTCCATCTGAATCATCACAAGCTTTAATCTTATTCTTTCATCCTTCATTGTATCTCATCATCCTTTTGTCACCGGAGTTCTTCATGGTGGTTCTTCATGATTTAATTCATTCTTCAAGAGTTCATCAAGTATCATTCCATCCTCTCAAGTTCATCTTCTATTCTTTCCATGTTCAGTCAGAGTTCTGCCTAAATCCTTTCAGTCTTATTCCTTTTCTATCTCGTTCTAACCGGAGTGGTTTCATAGTCTATCTAATTCTGTGAGCTTTTGATTCTTGTCATTCTCGTTGTCCTCTCTTCTTCTCGAGTGCTCTCGATTCTTTGTTTCTTCTCCCGAGTTCTTGTTTCACCTCATCCCTTTTCCCTTCCGTCTCGGTCCTAAGATCTCGGGACGAGATCTCTTGTTAGTGGAGGAGTGTTGTAACGCCCCGGATTCGATGCGCTAGGTGTCTGCGAATTATTCGCCGTACTTGCCATGTCATTTTCTTGTGTGTTGCATTTTATCATGTCATCATGTGCATTGCATTGCATACGTGTTCGTCTCATGCATCCGAGCATTTTCCCCGTTGTCCGTTTTG
This sequence comes from Triticum aestivum, assembly GCF_018294505.1. NCBI lineage: Eukaryota > Viridiplantae > Streptophyta > Magnoliopsida > Poales > Poaceae > Triticum > Triticum aestivum. The sequence goes on from NC_057804.1 coordinate 341,743,948, forward strand.
CAATCCGGTGCTCCTATGTCATCCGGCGTCCCCTTCTTGCCTCTCTTCGTGAGCGGGTGTCAAACTTTCTCGGAATGGCTCGAGTCTTGCCAAGCGGCCTTAGTATAGCACCGGTAGACCGCCTGTCAAGTTTCGTGCCATTTGGTGGTCGTTTGATACTCCAACGGTTAACCGCGTAGCCCGAAACCCCCTTTCCTCTTGCAGCCCAGAAACCCTTCCAAAGTGGCCCAAAACCCATCTAACTCCCCTCCATGCTCTCGGTCGTTCGATCATGATCGTGTGGGTGAAAACCGCTCCCCATTTGGACTCTCCTAACTCCCTCTACCTATAAAAATGCCTCCCCCTCCGAAATTCCGGGTTCAAACCCTAGCTTCTTCCTCCTCCCGCAGCCGGACACGTCCGGTCCCTGCCGGACATGTCCGCTCCGTCTGCGCCGCCGCCCTCAGCGAACCAGGACCCGCCACCTGTCCCGCACTGCCGTTCCCCGCGCCGCGGCCCGCCCGGCCCGCAGCTGGCCCGCGCGGCCCGAGCGCCCGCGCCCGATCCCGCCGCCGCCGCGCCGGACCGCCCGCTCCTCACCGTGCCGCCACCATCCTCACCGCGCCGCCGCCTCCATGCCTTCGTCGTCGCCGTCCACCGTCGCCCCGCCCGCATGACCCCGCCGCCGTCCTCCGCCATCTGCTGCCCCGGCCGCGCGCCTCATCGCCGGTGCCGCGCCCGTTCGCCGCCGTCCCCGGCCGGATCCGGGACAGGACCGGCCGGATCCGCCTCCGCCGCGTCTCCCCGGCCTTCTCCCCGCCTCCTCCGGCCTCCAACTCCGGCGAGGACCGCGACCGTCCTCGTCAACCGCGATCCAGATCTGGAAATATGAAGGTTGACCCCGAAAACGCCAGTCCCCGAAATATTTTGACATTATCATGCCATGTTCATCGCATCATATCTTCATGCATACTGCTCCGTTTCGAGCGTGTAATATGTAAATTGTTCGCCTCAACGAGTACTTCATTTCGTTCCATTGCATCATGCTCATTTGAGTCCATCTTGATGCCTGAATCATCATTGCAAGAGTGCTAGGTGATGTTGTCTGCTGTCTGTTAACAGAACTTGCTCATTTGTCATTTTTTCCATGATTGATGTGTGCATCCTATGAGGTTGATGTCTACATGTGTTTTGAACTATGCCGTGTCTTCTTTACAGAGGTGCTTACCATGTATTTTTGTGATCAATGTGGTGACTAGCGCAAGCATGTAAACTAGGCTTCGTGAAGTTGCTGATTTTAGTCCCTGTTCTGCTGTTATTTTTATGCCATGTAAACTTGATGCTACAGAGAGATCCATGCTTATTTTGAGATACTTAGGTAAGGATGTTTTGAACATATGGTTATGCTCTATCCATCCCTGCCCCTAGTTGCAATTATGGAGTAGTCTAGCATGTCATTTTCGTGCTCTACTTTTGCTACAAAATGTTTCCTGGCAGATTGTTTACATGTTATTCAATTTTGCCAAGGTTGTTGTAGTTGATCCTTGCATGCTATGAACTTGTTTTTGCCTTGGTTTGTTTCATAAACATGTCTTATTGCTGATGCTATGCTAATCTTGTCATGCAATGACTTGTGGTGGGTGAATCAAGCTTGTTAAGTAGGGTACTTGCTGTTACTGTTTTGCTAGGCTGAATCTGTTATTTCGTGATGCTATGTAAACCTGTTGCTACAAGTCATTATATGCATAATCTGGAGATGTTCACTAAGGGTGTTTTGTTATACATGTCATGATCTATCTATCCATTCCCCTGGTTGCATTTATAGCTTGCTATAGATTGTTGTAATCTTGCTCCAAAGTTGCTAAATAATGTTGCCGTCAGCCTGTTAACATCAAGTTCAGTTGTTGCCATGATTGTTGTTAGTGATCCATGTACCCTATGAACTTGCTCTTGCCATGCTTAGCTTCATAAACATGTCTTCTTACTGTTGGTTGCCTTGTCATGCCATGTAATGCTCTATGGTGAGTGGTACAAGCTCATCAACATGCCTACTTATCGTTGTTCCTGCCATGTATGAATCTGTATTATAACTTGCTATGTTTACATGGGTGCCATCATATCTTCTGATCCTTTTTGGCTCATGGTCAGTAAGGGACTTGTGTTTTATGCATTTAGTAGTATCATGCCATGCCTTTTTTTGCCATGATAAGTTCTTGTAACATGTTGTTTCAAATCTCTAAACATTGCAACCTGATGTTATTTTCTGCAAAGTCTGAATTGTTATTGTTTCCAATCTTGCCATGTGTGTTTGAGCATGTTCTAGTGATTTATGGAGATAACTCAGTGTTCATGTTTTGTTATGCTTTACTTGTACATCATGTCCATGCCTTTAGTTTTCATATTGTGGTACTGTAGCATATTGTTTTGGTGCTTGCAAGATGCCTAATTGCTGTTTTGGACAGATTGTTGTTATGACTTGTATAGAGGGTGTGTGTTGAACCGTTGCTCCGTTTTGAGTGTGCTTTATATGAAACTTGCTTGATTTTGCATGTAGCTTCATATTATCATGTTGCATCCTTCTTTTGGTGTGTTTGCTTGATGTTTGTATGCATTTTGCATCAATGCCATGTTTAACTTGTTTTGCTCATATCTTCTAGGCCGTAGCTCCGAATTAAATGAACTTTATATGTAACTTGACTAGAATCTCGTGTAGATCATCTTGGTGCGTCTTGCTGTTTAACAACTTGAACATAAGGTTTATTCAGACCTGGACCAATTTCGAAACTTGCATATGAGGACTTACCGGAATTGTTATATGTTGTTCCCGGCCTCATTTAAACTTGCCTTGATGTGTTGCTCTTGTTTGCATCATCTCTTGCCATGAGTAGCTTCATGTAGCCTTGTCATGCATCATGCTTGTATTGTGCATCATGCCTAGTTCATGTGTGGTGTGTTTACCATGTTGTGTGCTTCTTCTCGATAGTTTCCGTTTCGTTGCGATCGTGAGGATTCGTTCATCTACGCTTGGTTCATCTTGGTGGATTCATCTTCTTCATGGACTCGTTCTTCTTCCTAGTAGGATTTCAAGCAAGATGACCGCTACCCTGGATCTCACTAGTATCATTGCTATGCTAGTTGCTTTGTTCTATCACTATGCTGCGTTACCTATCTTTTGCTCATCAAGCCTCCCATATTGCCATGAACCTCTAACCTTTGACACCCTTCCTAGCAAACCATTGCTTGGCCATGTTACCTCTTTGCTCGGCCCTCTTATAGCGTTGCTAGTTGTAGGTGAAGTTGAAGATTGCTCCATGACGGACAGGATTATGTTGGGATATCACAATATCTCTTATTTAATTAATGCATCTATATACTTTGTAAAGGGTGGAAGGCTCGGCCTTATGCCTGGTGTTTTGTTCCACTCTTGCCGCCCCTAGTTTCCGTCATACCAGTGTTATGTTCCCGGATTTTGCGTTCCTTACGCGGTTGGGTGATTTATGGGACCCCCTTGACAGTTCGCTTTGAATAAAACTCCTCCAGCAAGGCCCAACCTTGGTTTTACCATTTGCCTCACCTAGCCCTTTTTCCCTTGGGAGTTGCGCTCTCGAGGGTCATCTTTATTTTACCCCCCCCCCCCCCCCGGGCCAGTGCTCCTCCGAGTGTTGGTCCAAACTAGAGCACCGTGCGGGACCATTCCTTGGCAACTTTGGTTACGTCGGTTCCTGTACGCTTCGCTCATCCGGTGTGCCCTGAGAATGAGATATGTGCAGCTCCTATCGGGATTTGTCTGCACATCCTAGCCGCTTTGCTGGTCTTGTTTTACCATTGTCGAAATGTCTTGTAAACCGGGATTCCGAGTCTGATCGGGTCTTCCTGGGAGAAGGTATATCCTTCGTTGATCGCGAGAGCTTATCATGGGCTAAGTTGGGACACCCCTGCAGGGTATAATCTTTCGAAAGCCGTGCTTGCGGTTATAGGCAGATGGGAATTTGTTAATGTCCGGTTGTAGATAACTTGACACCAGATACGAATTAAAACGCATCAACCGCGTGTGTAGCCGTGATGGTCTCTTTTCGGTGGAGTTTGGGAAGTGAACACAGTTTTTGGGTTATGTATGACATAAGTAGGAGTTCAGGATCACTTCTTGATCAATGCTAGCTTCACGACCGTTCCGTTTGCTCTATTCTCGCTCTTATTTGCGTATGTTAGCCACCATATATGCTTAGTCGCTGCTGCAGCCTCACCACTTTACCCCTTCCTTTCCCTTTAAGCTTTGCTAGTCTTGATACCCATGGTAATGGGATTGCTGAGCCCTCGTGGCTCACAGATTACTACAACAACAGTTGCAGGTACAGGTTATGCGATGATCATGACGCGAGAATGATGTTTGCTTGTCTTGGAGTTCTTCTTCTGCTTCTTCTTCGATCAGGGGATAGGTTCCAGGTCGGCAGCCTGGGCTAGCAGGGTGGATGTCATTTGAGTTTCTGTTTGTGTTTCATCCGTAGTCGGATGATGATTTTATGTATGATGATGTTGTATTTGTGTGGCATTGTATGCCTCTTGTATGTATCCCCATCTATTATGTAATGTTGATGTAATGATATCCACCTTGCAAAAGCGTTTCCATATGCGGTTCTATCCTTGGTGGGACCTTCAAGTCTCTTTAGGATAGTATCGCATATTGGGCGTGACAGGCTCCGACTCCGACAATCACTTCGAGAGAAGTTATCACTCCGACTCCGAATATAATCAAGATGAAGGTGTAGCCGGTCTAGCACTTGTGTCAACCAACTCCTACGACATATTTGATTCACCAAATGAAGGAATTGGAAGATGCTTCATGGCCAAAGGTCCTAAGGTAACACACCCCAAGTATGTTGATTTTAATAGTGATGAAGATGACTTGTTAGGTGATGATGATTTACTTATTGACAACTCTAGTAATGAATTCTATAATGAAACGTCAATTAATCATGCTAATCAAGATAAAACGAATGACAATGATAAGGAGAAGATTGAGCTTCTAACTAAAGAACTAAACACTCTTAAGTTAGCTCATGAAACTATCTTCGAAGATCATCGAGAACTTTTAAGGGCTCATGAGAAGTTACGCTTTGAAAAGATCAATCTTGAGCAAGAGCATGAGTTCTTAAAGGCAATCAATGATGATCTTCGTAAGAAAAATTCTTCTTACATTGCCAAGCGTTTACTCTTATCTACTTACATGCCTCATGTCAAGTCTAGTAACATGAACAAGAAAGATTCTTCCTCTAGTAGTAACAATAATAATGCCAAATCCAATATTGTGGCTTCTAGTAGTTCTCTTGATTCCACTAATGATTCTCTTAGCCAAGTTACACTTGAGCAAGAAAATAGCTTATTGAAGGGAATTATAGAGAAAGGTGTATACAAGAGCCTTGCCAGAAGTAAGCAATTTGAGGAAATTGTACGCAAGCAAGGAAGGCATCGGAAGAATCAAGGTGTTGGTTTTGAACGGAAGTTCAATGCCAATGGAGTTGAGTGGGAAGAAGATCAATACCCCAAGATGAAGTTTGTTCCTCAACAAGAGAAGTATGATCCTATTTCCTTCAAGGGAACACAAGCACAAGATGATATTCCACCACAAGACCTCAAGAACAAAGGCAAGGACAAGCTTCAAGAGGAGATTGATGCATTTGAAGAAGCACTTAAGGCCTTGGTCAAGTGGGTTCCCAAGACTACGTCAAGTTCTAGTTCATCAAATACAACTACAACTCCAAGGATTCCCATCAAGATGATGTGGATCCCGAAGAAGAAGAACTAGAGTGTTCTTGAGGGTGACTCCGCCAACATTCTTTACTCATATCATTATGGCAAGGACAAGTGCAATCAACTTCCATATGTTGCACTAGTTCAAGGAGTCACAAACCCTCAAGTTGGTAAGGCAAGGGACAAGGTAACCTAATGTTTTCATGGACATCATTTGTGTGTGTGACACTCTATGTCTATGGATATTCTTGTTTGTTCCTTGTGGGACTAACCCATGTAGGTATTGAAAGTGCAACTCACTCCAAAGGATTGCTCCAAATGATCTACATCAACATTGAGCATCCACATCTTCAACACCTACATGAAGTCATCATCGACAAAACCCAAGGTTAGTTCATCCCTCTAAGGGGGGATCTCACATCTAGGGGGAGCTTAACTCTAATAATTGAGTCAAAGCAACTCTAATGATGTGAACACATCAATGCATTATGTAAAAGTGGTAACCCCACTTGAGCTTAAACGATGAGTATGACCTATGATCGAATGTTCTCATTTGACTCCTAAGTCAATATACTCATATATAGATGACCTAGTCATTGCCAATTGTTTGATAGATGCTAGAATTGGTTGTGCATGCTTTTCCACATATTTCATTTGCCATTTTATTGTGTGAGCATGTTGGTTGCATATTTTACTCATTTGAGGACATCCACTTGTTATTTTGATTGATTGGTTTCTTTTTCATTGGCCAAGTGGATGGACAAGAATGCCTAAGAACCTTCTCTAGCTATCTATGCTTTTCTCGTCACAAACTCTATTCATGCTACATCACAAATTTTGATCAAGTCAGATTCGAACCACTCTGTGTGAGGAGCACTCGGAGTCCCCGATTCGTCATAGACTTAAACTTCCAAAACTTCTTTGTGCTTTTCGGTCTGACCGATTCTTCCATTTCGGTCATACCGAGATCACTAAGTCGATAGGTTTTCAATCTCGGTGCAACCGATTTGAACTTTTCGGTCACACCAAGTTGCTGTAACTGTCAACAGTTATGCATCTCGGTGCCACCGAGTCGTTCCACTCGGTCACACCAACAGTGTCAGGCTATATATTCACACGGGCAAAATTTTGGAAAACTTTCTCCAAACCTCTTCGCCCGCGCATAGCTCGCTCTGCCTTCTAGGTCTCTGGATCATCGACTTCGTCGCCAGCTGCCTCCTGTCGCTGGTCTCCGCCGCCGTCAATGGATTTCATCTTCGCTGTTGCCGCCGTAGCGAGTTCATCGCCGAACTAGGGTATGAACTCGATCACAGTGCTATCCTCGTCTGATTCTCAGCACATTGTGTTCATTATGATTCTTGACATGATTGAAACACCTCTATCCAGTCAAAACAATCCTTAGAATAGATGCGATTTGAAAATTTAGGGTTAAGTTTCCGCCGAAACCATCTCGGACCCACCGAGTTGAAAACCTCGGTCCCACCGATTTGGCTAACGCCATGCACTAGTAACTCTCGGTCTAACCAAGAATTGCTAATCGGTATGACCGATTTTAGAACTTTGTGAAACCCTAGCAGTCTCGGTGCCACCAAACTGTGACTCGGTCTAATCGAGTTCACTAGTTTAGGCTCCAAAACTGCTTTGGTGTCACCGAGTTTGAAAATCCGTTGATCCGAAATGCTTTCTGTGGAAAACTAAAACTAAGTTTTTGAATCATTCTTTTGCAAAAATCTCTGCATTTTGTGATGCTCATCCACTCTATCTCATCTATAACTATTCACAGGGTCAGCAGTCAGTGTTTGTAGCATGTCAGACCAAAGTGACATCCAGAACAGGGAAGAAGAGCAGATTCACATGAGTGAGGGCACTAGTCCCTCAAGTACTTCAGATGATGGCAGCAGAAGCACTCCCAACAATTTGCCCAAAGCTGCCACCAGGACAAGGAAGAAAAGAACCTCAGACTCTGAGGATGAAGAATATGTGGCAGTAGAGGATGAGGCCACTTCCAAGAAGAAGGTGGTCAAGAAAGAATATGGTTCAGCTGCAGCCACTAAGCCAGTAGTGCAGAAGAAGGCACCTGCAAGAAGGATTCCCACTTCCAAACCCAGGAAGGTTGCCACTGGAGAAACCATGAAGTTTACTATTGAGTCAGAAGATGAAGCTGATGGTCAAGACAAAAAGAAAAGGAGAGTCAGAACCACTACTGCCAAAGTTCTTGGCAATCCCTCTATGAGGAGAGACTCTGAAGAAGAGGAAGAAGAGGTTACTCACCAGCACCCAAGGCACAAAAGCTGATGGGGATGCTATAAAGTCAGGGGCTGCAACATCAAAGCCCAAAGATGCACCCAAAGCTGCCTCCAAGCCCAAGAGTGCACCAAAGATGAATACCAGGAGTATACCAGCTGCTGAGAAGAACAAGGCCCAAGTGCCTGAAGTTGCTGCTTAGGAAGATGATGAAGGACAAGTCCTGAGGAAGCTTAAACCCAACATTCCAGACCACAATGATGCTCATCCTGTGGCTGAGAACATGAAGATCAGGAGAGACTCAGGGTTGAGGCTATGGAGAGAGTCAGATCCATATGCCACAAGGAGAAGGACTGTTGTTGATTATAGGTTCCACACAAAGGAACAGCAGGATTTCTATGAGACAATCTTGTTGGACAAGAAGCCTATAGCGTGTGATATGAGGTGGGTCGACTGGACCTACATGAAGGAGAATGAAGAACATTATCCTGGAGTGTATGACAACTTCAATGCGTGTGGAGTTGCAGACTTTGTTGGGCAGAAGCTCACAAACTGGAATGATGAGCTCATTATGCAATTCTACTCCACAACACATTTCTATCCAGATGGCAGGATAGTTTGGATGTCTGAAGGTACGAGATACCAATCAACTATTGAGGAATGGGCAAATCTGATCAATGGCCCAAAGGAGAGTGAAGATGACTTGGGCGTTTATGCCAAGAAAAAGATGGATCACAATTCTATGTCACATATGTACAAGGAGATCCCAGACAAAGGTCTTGAGACATTCAAGTTTGGGCCAGTCCATTTTCTTCTGTCAGGGCTGCTAACGGTCAACTGGATCCTAGGCACACACTTTTGCCAGAGTCAGGTGACCAGAACATGATCAGAGGGCATGCAATTAATTTGCTACACATATTTGATGTGCCACATAAAATCAAGGTCATGAGCCTCATGGTTGAGACTATCAAGAGGACAGCAGCAGACCAAAAGAGAAGTTGTGGATATGCCCCACAAATTCAGGAGTTGATTAACTCAAAGATGGGCACAGGAAAATATCTGTTGGATAAGGAACACTTTGTTCTCTATCCAGACTTTGAGGACAATCAAGTTGTGATGAATGAGAATGAACCATCATCAGTGAAAGCTCAAGAGAAGAAGGAGAAAGCAAAGAAAGGGAAGGCTGCCAAGATGCCAACTCAAGAGGAGGCATCTGAGTACTTTTTGAAGAACAAGCAGGACTAGCTTGGTTACTTGATAGCATCAACTTTGGGGATTGAGAAAGGGTTGGCCACCCTAACTCAAAACCAGGAGAGCCTGGAAAGAATCATGGAACAAAAATTATATGATTTAGATGTCAAAGTAACTGAGATTCAGTCAGTTGTGGAGCAGCTATAGGATGACATGCAGGAGAGGAAGGGCAGGACAACTACATATGCATTTGCCAGAGTGCCTGGAGCTCAGAGATCAGCTGTAGGGCCAGTAACAGACACCAGAGTCACTTCATCTGCACTAGCTACATCTCCAGTGCAACCAGCTCCAGCACCAACTCCTTAAGCTCCATCCACATCAACTGAAGTCTTCGTCCAAGGAGCCATCTCTACACCACCAACTAAAGACCAAGCTTGAGAGACGATATAGTACTATGCATTTTCTAGGAACTTTTTGGTAACTTTGCCATCTGCCATTTTGCCATCTGCCACGGCGGACGGCAAAGGCATGGATGGCAAAAGGTGACGGCAAAGTAGGGGACGGCAAAGAGCTGCGTTGCCGTCTGCTTCGGGTAGCTGACGGCAAAGGGGCCTTTGCCATCAGCAGTGGATGGCAAAGAAGACAGACGGCAATAAATGCGTTGTTACTCCGTTAGGTGGTTAACGGCAGTCCTTTGCCGTCCGCTGCGGACGGCAAAGCCTTTGCCGTCAGCTGCTGATGGCAAACTGACCAAATTGGTCAGCCTCCCAGGAAGCACAGTTGCCTACCATGTGGCCTCTTTGTTGTCCGCTGCTGATGGCAAAGAACCCTTTGCCGTCGGTGGCGGACGGCAAAGAGCCTGCGTATTGTCTCTTTTTTTTTGTTTTTTTAATCCAACAATTTTCACAGCAAATATATATGACATATATAGATATATTTCCATATCACATATCCAGCACATAAGTTTCATCCATACACATTGTTCATACATAAGCAAGTTCCATCCATACACATTGTTCATACATAAGCAAGTTCCATCCATATACATATTACAATGCAAAGTTTCGTCAAGATAGCAAGTTCTAGCATAGCAAGCTAGATACAATGCAAAGTTTCATCAAAGGAAAAGCAAAAACTCCATCATAGCAAGCTAGCTTCCATGAAGTGAATGAAATCTGCAAAATGGTAAATAAGAAAGTTAGAAATAGGTGACTAGAACAAGAAGAAGACTAGAACAAGAAGTATATGTCATTTATGAGCTAACTTAGGTGAAATGGATCATATATGAGCTAACAAAGTTGAAATGGGTTGTTTATGAGCGAACTTAGTTGAAATGGATCATTTATGAGCTAACTTAGTTGAAATGGGTCGTTTATGAGCTAACTTAGGTGAAATGGATCGTTTATGAGCTAACTTAAGTGAAATGGATCATTTTTGAGCTAACTTAGGTGAAATGAATCATTTATGAGCTAACTTAGTTGAAATGGGTCGTTTATGACCTAACTTAGGTGAAATGGATCGTTTAAGAGCTAATTTAGGTGAAATGGATCGTTTTTAGCTAACTTAGGTGAAATTGATCGTTTAGGAGCAAATTTAGGTGAAATGGGTCATTTTGGAGCTAACCTAGGTGAAATGGGTCATTTTGGAGCTAACCTAGGTGAAATGGGTCATTTTAAAGCTAACGTAGGTAAAATGGATCATTTACGAGCTAATCTACTAAAATGGGTCATTTTAGAGCTAACTTGGATAAATTGGATCACTTGTAAGCTAACTAAGGTAAAATGAGTCATATTACAGCTAACTTAGGTAAAATGGATCATTTATGAGCTAACTAAGTTAATTATGCAATTTTTGACATAAGTAAGCTTATTAAGTCATTTTGAAGGAAAAGAAGCTAACTCTAGGTCATTATGGTAAGCATATTGGAGGAAATAAAGCTAAGTCTAAGTCTAGAGAAACTTACCGTGATCAGGGAGGTGGAGGAGCGGGCTGGCTCGTGCCGGTAGCTGGAGAAGGATCGTGCGTTGCGTTTCTAGAGTTAAGCTGCACCAACGATCATTTCCAATGTCTCGTTAGCATTATGACACTCAAATGTTAAGACTAGCAAGTAATGTCCATTCAAATTAAACTCACCGTGCTCCCAGGAGCAATCACTGGCATCGGCGGAGCGGTCTGACCGAACTTCTCGCACACAGACTGCACATTTGGTTTTCACAACAGAGTCATACTAGTTAGTAATGAGACTCAAATGTTAAGACTAGCAAGTAATCTGTAGAAGAAACTTACCACAAGAAGCTCATACATGGCCCTTGCCTGCATGTCATTCTGTGCCCTCTCCTCCTCCAGCATCTTTGTCGTCCTCTCCTCCAACTCCCGCTGCCTCTCTGCCGCCTCTGCCAGAAGTTTCTCCATTCTATCTCTCTCACTCTGTATAGAAGCCTGCAACACCACTCACATGATCATTTGTAATCATTGATGGAAGTGCACACAATGTAATGGAGAAAGATAGCTGAGTATGTATAACTAACCTTGATGGCGAGTTGGACTGGCCGTTCACGAGGCCTTATCTCAGGACCGAAGCTCGATTGGCGCGCCTTGATCTCCGGGAGAGTGCTAGGACAACGGATAAGTCCATCTCCCATGGCTATGGAGCCATGGGACCTCCCGCCACCAGATATCATCAGCAACTCTGTATCAATGGGACCCTGGCTCGGGTTAACGTCCTCCCCTTTCCTCGCCTTCCCCTGATCTCTATATTGCACGAGCTTGTCATGGGCGGAGATGTTGGTGAAGTTCTTTGGATCATCGAGGTTAGACGCAGAGAATGCCTTGACTTTCTTGTAAGAGCCAGTGTGGGCCATGGCATACAGGTCGTACACCTCTGGCACCTTATCCGCCTTATTGTAGCGTGCCTGAAAGAGAGAAACAAAGTAAATTAGTAATTAAAGGGCTAAAGCTAGCATGATGAATGAATTGCATGAATCATGAAGCAAACCACATACCCAGTTCCTCAGACGAGTCCACCCTAGCAGTCACGTGCTCGGGTGAAACAGCTGGGGGCGGCGGTGAGGAAGGCACCGTAAGAGTCACCCTACCTCCTCTCCCACGACCACGTGCTCCACCTCGGCCCTTCTTCTTACCTCGTCCCCTGCTGGGCACCGCGGTCGACGAAGAAGGGCCCGGCGGTGTCGCCATACTGTCCAGCAACACTCGGCGGAGAGGTGCGTGTGGAATGGAAGACCTCACACTACGCGCCGATGAAGAAGGGGCCTCGGCGCTCTCCCGACCAGCGCCCACCATCTTTCAACACCTGCCATGACAAAGAATAAACGAAATTAGTACAACATGAAAAAAAGTACCGACATGAATAATAATATGTATATCACTTAAGTGTATCATCATCAAGTACAACATAAACAGCTGCACATTTAAAACTACCCGATCAACACAATTATATATGATGTTTTTCATAACAAAATCGAAAAATATATGACCTAACTAATAATTCACAAATATATGACCCCGTCGGCCTCTGGAAGGCCAAAGAACACCTTTTCGGGAGGTGTCGGGGGTCGGGGTGTCGTGTCGGTGTCGGGGTGCCGTGTCGGGGTCGGGGTCTCGGGGTCGGGGTGCCGGGTCGGGGTGCCGGGTCAGGGTCGGGGTGCCGTGTCGGTGTCGGGGTCGGGGTGTCGGGTCAGGCTCGGGGTCGGGGTGTCGGGTCAGGCTCGGGGTCGGGATGTCGATGTCTGTGTCGGTGTCGGGGTCGGGGTCGGGGTCTCGGGGTCGGGGTGTCGGGTCGGGGTGCCGGGTCGGGATCGGGGTGTCGTGTCGGTGTCGGGGTCGGGGTGTCGGTGTCGGGGTCGGGGTGCGGGTCGGGGTCGGGGTGCCATGTCGGTGTCGGGGTCGCGGTGTCGGGTCAGGCTCGGGGTCGGGGTGTCGGTGTCGGGGTCGGGGTCGGGGTCGGGGTCGGGGTGTCGGGGTCGGGGTCGGGGTCGTGGTCTCGGGGTCGGGGTGTCGGGTCGGGGTGCCGGGTCGGGGTCGAGGTGTCGTGTTGGGGTCGGGGTCGGGGTGTCGCTGTCGGGGTCGGGGTGCCAGGTCGGGGTCGGGGTGCCATGTCGGTGTCGGGGTCGGGGTGTCGGGTCAGGCTCGGGGTCGGGGTGTCGGTGTCGGGGTCGGGGTCGGGGTCGGGGTGTTGGGGTCAGGGTCGGGGTCGGGGTCTCGGGGTCGGGGTGTCGGGTCGGGGTGCCGGGTCGGGGTCGGGGTGCCGTGTCGGTGTCTGGGTCGGGGTGTCGGGTCAGGCTCGGGGTCGGGTGTCGGTGTCGGGGTCGGGGTTGGGGTGTCGGGGTCGGGGTCTTGGGGTCGGGGTGTCGTGTCGGGGTGCCAGGTCGGGGTCGGGGTGCCGTGTCGGGTCAGGTTTTTTTCCTCTTTTTTCCTTTTCTTCTTCTTCCTCTTCTTCCTTTTCTTCCTTTTTTCCTTCATCTTCTTCTTCTTCTTCTTCTTCTTCTTCTTCTTCTTGCTCCTCCTTTCCTTTTTCCTCTTCTTCTTCTCCTCCTCTCCTCTTTTTTCTTCTTCTTCTTCCTCTTCTTCTTTTTTCTTCTCCTCCTCCTCCTCTTCTTCTTCCTTTCCTTTTTCCTCTTCTTCTTCTCCTCCTCTCCTCTTTTTTCTTCTTCTTCTTCTTCCTCTTCTTCTTTTTTCTTCTCCTCCTCCTCTTCTTCTTCTTCCTTTCCTTTTTCTTCTTCTTCTTCTTCTCCTCCTCTCACGTTTTTTCTTCTTCTTCTTTTTCTTTCCTAAAACTGAACTAAACCTAAAACTAAACCTAAATCTAAACCTAAATCTAAACCTAAATCTAAAACTAAAACTAAAACTAAATCTAAATCTAAACTAAGCATAAACATAAACTAAAAAAAAGAAAAAAAAGGGAAAAACTAAATCTAAACCTAAAACTAAACCTAAACCTAAAACTAAAACTAAAACTAAATCTAAACTAAACATAAACCTAAAACAAAAAAAACAAAAATAAGGAAAAACAGAGGAGGTAGAGCTCACCTGGGCTGGCTGAGGAGGTGGCCGGTGGAGGAGGGGGGCGGGGCGGCCTGGGGCGGTGGTGCCGGGCCCGGGGCGCTGGGGAGCGGGGGTGGGGGGGCGGGGCGCCGGGGGGCCGGGGCTCGGCGGCGCCGAGACGGCAGGGTGGCGGGGGCGACGGGGCGGGGGGCCGGTGGGGCGACGGCACCGGGCGGCAGTGGCGACGAGGCTGGGGGCCGGTGGAGAAGGAGGGCGGGGCGGCCTGGGGCGGCGGCACCGGGCCCGGGGCGATGGGGCGCGGGGGGGCTGGGGCGCCGGGGGGCCAGGGTGCGGCGGCGCCGAGACGGCAGGGCGGTGGGGGCGACGGGGAAGGGGGCCGGTGGGGCGACGGGGCGGGGGGCCGGTGGGGCGACCGGGCGGCGGCGAGTGCTGGGGGCGGCGGCGCGCGTGTGGGGAGAGAAACAGAGAGATAGGGCAGGGTGGGGCGCGCCGTTAGATATGTTGAATCTTTGCCGTCCGCTTTTTTGCTCTTTGTCGTCTGCTAGCAGACGGCAAAGAGGGGGGATGTTAAGTTTGTTTTAAACAGCTCCTCAGTGGGCCCCCCTCCCTCCTTGCCGTCTGCTAGCGGACGTCAAAGATTCTTTGCCGTCAGCTAGCGGACGACAAAGAACAGGCTGATGGCAAAGGCTTCTTTGCCGTATGTTGGCAGATGGCAAAGTAGCTGATTCCAGTAGTGTTGTTGCCAAAGGGGAAGAAAAATGTATAGATCATAGGCTTCAAGAGAGAAAGAGTTTGCTTTTGTTCTCTCTTGTCTTCTTGGTTGAACTTTGTTTGCTTTTGATTGCTTGAGATACTATGCTATTATCTGTGAGACATTGATGATCATGTGTTTGATCATAAGCTACACTTATTCTTGTTAAATGATATTTTCTTACTTATCATTATATGATCATTCACTTTGCTTGGTGATGAGTGCATTTATTCAATCTTTATTATTTTGAGCGCTCCACCAAGATGTATGTGACATGGAAGAGTAACCCATGAGCCTAATTCCTTGTGCATTTGTAGTCCAAAGCAAATCTTAAACTATGCACAAATTTAGGGGGAGCTCTTACTTATGACATACTTCTCAAAGCGACGATGTTTTTCAATCTTATTATCATTTGTCGAAGCTTTGATCTATATGTTGTCATCAATTACCAAAAAGGGGGAGATTGAAAGTGCAACTATCCCTAGATGGTTTTGGTAATTCATAACAACATATAGCTCATTGAGCTAATGCTATTCCAAGACAAATATTTCAGGAAAGCTCAATGAATGGCATGGCATGGATGATGAAAGTAGATCCCTCAAAATATTAAGGACAAAGGATTGGCTCAAGCTCAAAAGCTCGAGACTCTACATTTTACATTTTAGTGATCCAAGATCACATTGAGTCTATAGGAAAAGCCAATACTATCAAGGAGGGATGAGGTGTTGCTCAATGAGCCTCTTGCTTCAAGTGCTCAGTGATACGCTCCGAAAACCCTCAACTACTTTCTCACATCCACATATGACCTAAACCCAAAGTCAAAATCGGTCCTACCGATTCTTTCTATCTGGCGCCACCGAGTTCAAATGTCATAGCCACTGCCACAAAAACTAGGCAAATCGGTCTCACCGATAGGGATCTCTGTCTCACCGAGATGGCATTGTAATCTCTCTGTTTCCCTTCGTACCGTTTCAGTCTAACCGAAGTGAGCGATCGGTCCCACCGAGATTGCAATGTAAACTCTCTGTTTCCCTTTCATAACATTTTGGCCTCACCGAAAAGAGTGAATCGGTCCCACCGAGTTTACCTGACCAACTCTCTGGTTAGCTAATTACCAAAATCGGTCTCACCGAGTTTGTGTAATCGGTCTCACCAAGATTACGTTATGCCCTAACCCTAACCATATCGGTCTCACCAAGTTGCATTTCGGTCCCATCGAAATCACTAACGGTCACTAGGTTCACTGAATCGGTCCGACCGAGTTTGTTGATTCGGTCCCACCGAGATTGGTAAATTGTGTGTAATGGTTAGATTTTGTGTGGAGGCTATATATACCCCTCCACCTCCTCTTCATTCGTGGAGAGAGCCATCAGAACAAACCTACACTTCCAAGTTACCAGTTCTGAGAGAGAACCACCTACTCATGTGTTGAGGCCAAGATATTCCATTCCTACCATATGAATCTTGATCTCTAGCCTTCCCCAATTTGCTTTCCACTCAAATCTTCTTTCCACCAGATCCAAATCCCATGAGAGAGAGTTGAGTGTTGGGGAGACTATCATTTGAAGCACAAGAGCAAGGAGTTCATCAACAATGCACCATTTGTTAATTCTTGGAGAGTGGTGTCTCCTAGATTGGCTAGGTGTCACTTGGGAGCCTCCGACAAGATTGTGGAGTTGAACCAAGGAGTTTGTAAGGGCAAGGAGATCGCCTACTTCGTGAAGATCTACCGCTAGTGAGGCAAGTCCTTCGTGTGCGACGGCCATGGTGGGATAGGCAAGGTTGCTTCTTCATGGACCCTTCGTGGGTCGAGCCCTCCGTGGACTCGCGCAACCGTTAACCTTCATGGGTTGAAGTCTCCATCAATGTGGATGTACGATAGCACCACCTACCGGAACCACGACAAAAACATCTGTGTCTCCAATTGCGTTTGAATCCTCCAAACCCTTCCCTTTACATTCTTGCAAGTTGCATGATTTAAATTCCGCCGCTCATATACTCTTTGCATGCTTGCCTGAATTGTGTGAAGATTGCTTGACTTGTCCAAAGATAGCTAAAATCTGCCAAAGTCTAAAATTGGGAAAAGGTTAAGTTTTTAATTGGTCAAGTAGTCTAATCACCCCCCTCTAGACATACTTCATGGTCCTACATGCGCCCCGGTGAAGCGTGAGGCGCAGTCTGATTGAGCTCATGAGGATGATGCAGATCCCTTCTCGTGAACTGTGCGCTATTTTTATTTTGTTTTTCTCCTTTTCCCGCATTGAGAGATAGAAGTATGGAGCCCTGTGGGGGCGTGCAACAGACTATGATCCCCTAATTCTCGTGCTACATTCATTGTCCATGTGTTGTGTTATGGTATCGTGGTTATGTGCCTACTCGTAGGAACAACTTAGCTCGGGATGTTTGCAGTAGTTTCTGCCTTGCGAGGTTCCTGCTTGAGGCCTCACCGGGCACCTTAAGAGCTGCAAAAATCAGTTGGGAGAATCACTTCCAACCCTTGGTCGCGAGGGTTGCCAGCCATGGCCTGATGCTTTGTGTCACGATGCCCGAGGGGCATGGACCGGGAGGGGTGCTCCCGCTATGAACTCGACCGAGAGGGCCTTGCGAAAATCAGTAGAAGAAGGCTCACGAGGGCACCCGCGTAGCGCCCTCGCGAGGTTTGCGAGAGAAAGAGCGAGCCAGGAAAAAGCCGAAAACAGAGAACAGGGGTAGAAGACGGCAAACAACACTAGAAGCAACTTCAATAAAGGTTCAACCAAGGGAGGACAAGCCAACTGCGGAAAGCAAATGAAAAGCTGCGTCCGGCACCTAGTCTAGTCTTCAATGTCTTCTCACCAGCGCGGAGCTAAGTGCTGCCATTGGGCGTGGGCGGGAGCCCCCGAGGCTCGAGGGCGGCACTCCGGAGACTCTGGGGCGTGTACAGCCCCAACTCATTATTACGTGAGAGTGTTACAGGCGGCGAGCTTCATAGGCACTGGGCCTTTCTTTGGGCGGCGAGCTTCACAGGCATCGGGCATTCTTCACAGGCATTGGGCCTTTCATCAACGATAGGACTTCCGGAGGTGCTGAATGTTCCAAGCGTTTGGGATGGGCACCCCTTCCTGAGTCTCTAGGCGTGCGGCGCCAGGCCTGGAAACATGGACATTCTTGAACGGGCCCTCCCACATGGGTGAGAGCTTATGCAACCCTTCCCTGGAGAGCACCCTCCTAACCACGAGGTCACCTACCTCGAGAGTCCTGTGGCGGATGTTGTGGCAATGATACTGCCGCAGCGCGTGCTGGTATCTTACTACTCGTAGTGCGGCTTATCGATGGCGCTCCTCCCCCAGCAGGAGGTCCATCCCCCGCATGGCATCCTGTTGCACTTCATCAAACGCTAGGACCCGCGCAGAGCGACGCTTGACCACGTGAGGGAGGACCGCCTCTGCTCTGTAAACGAGGAAGAACAGGGTCTCGCCAGTCGACTTGGTGGCGGTAGTGCGGATGGACCACAACACGGACTGGAGCTCATCGTACCAGCCCCTGCCATAGGCCACCAGCTTCTTTTTGAAGGTCCTGGTTTTGAGGCCCTTCAGGACCTGTGCGTTGGCGCGTTCAGCCTGGCCCTTACTCCGGGGGTGTGCCACCGAAGCGTAGGATATCTACATTCCAAGGTTAGTACAACATGTTTTGAAGAGATTGCTGGTGAACTGCGTACCGTTGTCGGTGATGACGCGATTAGGGACCCCGAACCGGCTCACGAGGCCCTTGATGAACTTGACTACAGAACCAGCTGGGATGGTGCGGACGGCTTCCACCTCCGCCCACTTGGTGAATTTGTCGATGGCGATAGCCCCCAGGCGCTCAAGGAAATGGGCCCAAGATATCCAGCCCCCAGACCGCGAACGGCCACGAGAGTGGGATGGTCTGCAGGCCCTGAGCTGGCTGATGGATCTGCTTGGCATGGAACTGGCAGGCTTCGTAGGCCTTCACCAGCTCGATTGCGTCGTTGAGTGTCGTAGGCCAGTAGAACCCGCTGTGAAACGCCTTGCCGTGTATGTCAGCTAGCAACTCCTTCCCCTATTCCCTGGAGATGCAACGCAGGGAAACATCATTTGACCGCTTTCGGTAGAGCTCTCCGTCTTGGATGCAGTAGGCCGTGACCTGCCGGGCCATGCGTTCCGTGTCCTCCTCTTTCTCCGGTAGCGTCCCTTGCATTAGGTAGTCCTTGAATTCCATGGTCCAGCATCCCTCCCGAGGCTCCAGCTCCAGGAGTAAGTGTGCTCCCGAGGTCGGGTCACAGGCCGGGGCTCCTGTAGCAGGTGGCTGAGGGAGTTCCTACCGAGGTTGCGCTGTGCTTGATAGTGACGGTGCCGCCGATGGCTTGAAGAGTCGTTCCTCAAAAACACCAGGCCCTGAGGCAGCCACCTGGATGCCCTCCTGGTGATGTCATCAGCCTCTTGGTTGGTGCCGCGGGGCACATGCTACAACTCCAGCCCCCAAAACTGCTTTTCCATCCTGCGCACCTCCGCAAGATACACTTCCATGTCCTCGTCCTTCGGCTCATACACCTTGTTAGAGAAGTGGACGAGGAGCTGTGAATCGCCTTTGATGATGAGGCGCTTCACCCCCAGTGCTGCTGCGACTTTCAAGCCTGCTATGAGGCCCTCGTATTCTGCTATGTTGTTGGAGACCTTCTCGCCCTGCTAGAAGCAGAGCTGCACGGCGTAATAGAGCTTGTCCTGAGTGGGGGATATAAGCAGTACGCCAGCCCCCGCACCATGTCGCGAGAATGCTCCATCGAAGTACATGACCCAGCCATCTGGTGCCTCACTTCATGGGGAAAGTGACCGATCCTCACCTGCTTCGAGCCCTGGTGCCTCTATCCATTCTGCCACAAAATCTGCAATTGCGGCTCCTTTGACTACCCTGGTTGTGCTGAATTCCAACTCAAACGCTTGCAGCTCAATTTTCCATTCAGCGACCCTTCCAGCGAAGTTAGGGCTCCTGAGTACCCTTTCCAGTGGGTAGGCCGAGACGACCTTGATGGGGTGACCTTAAAAGTAGTGTCGTAACTTATGCGAGGCCACCAACAGCGCGAGCAAGAGCTTTTGAGGCTTGGGGTATCATGCCCTTGCATCCCGCAGCACCGTGCTGATGAAGTACACCGGATGCTCGACGAGGGTGGGTGTGCTGACGAGGTCTGTGCCCTCTGGAGGGTTAGGCGCCTCCTGAGATGATGGAGCTCCCAGCACTTGGCTGCCTGGTGCAGTCTCTTCAGCCCTAGGGGCGTCTTCCTGTTGAGGTTGGTCTCCATCTGCCGAGGCTGTGGCCTTCGCAAGGCCTTCTTGGTCTTGTGCTGTCGCGGCCGGGGCCATGGCCGGTCGTGACGCAGCCTTGACCTGGCGCTCCTCCCGAACCACCACTAGAGCTGCACTGGCGGCGTAGGGTGTGGCGTCGAGGTAGAGCACCAGGGGCTCGAGAGGGCGTGGTGCCACCATCATAGGAGGGATGGTCAGATACTTCTTGAGGTCCTGAAATGCTTGGTCGGCCTCCTGTGTCCATTGAAACGGGTACTTCTTCTTCATCAGCTTGAAGAAAGGCATGGGCGCTCCCCCAACTTGGAGATGAAGTGTCCTAACGCAGTTACGCGTCCGGCGAGCTTCTGCATTTCTCTGAGGGTTTGCTGTGGACTCATGTCTTTGATTGCCTTGACTTTCTCCGGGTTGGCCTTGATCCCTCTGTGGGACACGAAGAAGCCTAGAAGCTTACCAGAAGGAACGCCAAACACGCACTTCTCCGGCTTGAGTCGCAGGTCCACCTTGCGGAGGCTCGCGAAGGTCTCCTCCAGATCCTGGATTAGGGTCTTCGCCTCCCGAGACTTCACCACAATGTCATCGACGTAAGCCTTGGCATTTTTCCCGAGCTGCCGGCCTAAGGCGATGTGCATCAGCCGCTGGAAGGTTGCGCCCGCGTTGCACAACCTGAACGGCATGCAGGTGTAGCAGTATACCCCGCATGGGGTCAGGAAGGCCGTCTTCTCCACATCTTCCACCGCCATCTTGATTTGGTGATAGCCCGAAAATGCATCCAAGAAACACAGTAGGTCGCACTCAGTGGTGGAGTCGATGATTTGGTCGATGCGGGGGAGCGGGAACGGATCTTGAGGGCAGGCCTGGTTGAGGGGGAGCGGGAACATGCGCTCCATCCCCCCCCCCCTTTTTCGGCACAACAACTTGGTTTGCCAGCCATTCGGGGTAGTGAACCTCGCGAATAACACCTGCCACCTCCAGCTTGTGGGTTTCTTGGATGATGAAGGACTGCTTCTCGGTGGACTGCCGCCTTGCTTTCTGCTTCATGGGGCGTACATTGGGGCACACATTCAGGTGATGCTCAATCACCTGCGTTGGGAACCCCACTAGCTGCTTGGTTCCCATGAGAACACATTCTTGTTCAAGCGCAGGAACTTCACCAGCGCCTCCTCTTGGTCGGGGTCGAGATTGGGACCTATGGTGAAGGTGGCGCCTGAGGACCCGTCCTCCTCAACTGGTACCTGCTTGGTCTCTGCCTTGTCCTGAGTGAACAACTTCTTCTTCTTGGTCAGCGCTGCCTCCTTGGCCTTGGAGGTGTCTGTGCCGGCAGGCTACGCTGATGTGGCTGTCTTGAGGGTGAGCTTGAGCTCCAGCGGAGCATCCTTGGTATCTCCGGCTATGGTGAGGGTGCCGTTGCTCCCGGGCATCTTCATGAGGTTGTACGCCGGATGGGTCGCTGCCATGAACTGAGCCAAGGCGGGGTATCCGAGGATGGCGTTGTACGGGAGACCGATATGGGCGATGTTGAAGTTGACTAGCTCCGTGCGGAAGTTGTCGTGGGTGCCGACGGTCATAGGAAGGCGGATCTATCCAGGGAGCTGGAGGAACCGCCTTTGACGCCCGAGAAGGGCTTGCTGGGTCGGAGCCGTTCCAGCGGTACATGGAGGAGGCTGAAGGCCTCCACCGAGAGCATGTTGAGGCCGGCACCACCATCGACGAGGGTCTTGGTGACGACCACCTAGCAGATGGTGGGTGTGCAAAGCATTGGGAGCGCACCCGAGCAGGCAGTGTTGATGGGGTGATCGTCCGAGTTGAAGGTCAGGTCGGCTTTGGGTGCCGCCCAACCCGGAGGAGCTTCTTGCCACGCGAGGGCGGCGCCGACCTAGCGGAAGAACGGCTTGGCATGGCTGTCTGAGGGTGGCACCTGCGAGCCACCCTGGAGAGCTGCGACGACCGGGGGTGCCGACGCGGCGTAGTGGGTGAGGAAGAGGTTGCGCAGGTCGTCCCAAGAGCCCACAAAAGATGTTGGCAGGTTGAGCAACCAAACGCGCGGGACGCCGGTGAGGGCCATGGGAAACCAGTTGGCCATGACCTTGTCGTTGCCTCCGGCCTTGAGGACGGCCTCCTCGTATGCCAGCAGGAAAGCCAGCGGATCCGCCGTGCCGTTGTAGAGCGGCGACATCTCTGGCTTGAACTTGTGCGGCCACTGCACCTGTCGCAAGGCGGGGGCCAAGGCTCAGAGCCCCCTGGCCCTAGCGCTGGCATCGGCTGCCGGAGCAGACGGCGTGTTGTCCGCCATGAGGGTGAAGCATGGTGTTGGTGGAGAGCGAGCCGACGGAAGGGAGAGCTCCGGCACACCCCTACCTGGCGCACCAAATGTCGGATATCGGGTTCCGGCAAAACCCTTAAGGTTCGAACTCTGGGGTGCGCACGAAGATCTTCTGCCTACCAAAACACGCCAAGAACCTCACCGCGATTCTAAGCTAGCATGATGAACAACACAAGAGACATGAGGTTTATACTGGTTCGGGCCACCGTTGTGGTGTAATACCCTAATCCAGTGTGTGGTGTGGTGGATTGCCTCTTGGGCTGACGATGAACAGTACATAGGAAGAACAGCCTCGCGAGAGGTGTTCTTGTGGTGGAGTGTAGATGAGCTAGGCTCAGATCAGATTGCCAATTGGATTCTAGATGCCTTCCTACTATGGTGGCTATCTCTATTTATAGAGGCCCTTGTCCTCTTCCCATATATTGAGCGGGAAGGGATCCAACAATGGCCATTTTGAAAGGGGATAGCTAGTACAAGGTATCCTGACTAAAGGAGGTCTTCGACTGCCAAAGGCACTGGTGATGACACCGTCTTGGGCTCCAGGTGACCTCCGTCCTGCCGTCCTGCTGGTCTTGGTTCTGTTGCACTGATATGGAAACCTTTGCTTGATGCGTCAGTATTCCGCGCCTGCGCTTGCCCCCTTTGCACCAAAGAGGAAACGAGGACACTGTGCAGGCTGGCGCCTGCCTGGCGCCCGCCTCGTCTTGATCGTCATGGCTTGCATCATGAGCACCTCGCGAGGTACCCCTTGCTTTGATCTCTCCGCCTCCTCGCGAGCCTGCCTGGTGAGGCTGCCCCTGAGGAGGCCTTGTGTCATCCGCCCCACGAGGTTTGGCCCCTCGCGAGGGTCTTGAGTGTTTGTTGATGAAGACGGGCCGTACTGGGCCACTGCTGAGCCACGCTGCAGGCCGCAGGCAGGCAATTCTAGGGACCCCCGTTCCGAGGACGCCGACAAGATTATATAAGGAGAGCATGCAGAAATTTAGAGTGATGGTAACAACCAGTGGATGCATCCAAAAATAATGATAGAAGGTTGATGATTGCTTTAATTTAATAAAAAGACAGATGATGATTGCTTTACTATTTGTTTCCCACCCAAGATGAACAACATAGGCATACCCTAGGTGAACCAGATATTAGATAGAGATACTATTCATTGCTGCCTCGATATGTGCCCCAAAACTAATTTAGAACTCAAGTTTGAACATTAATTTGGACCTGACTTGGAGTCCAAGAGGTGAACAGGACGATAAAGTAGCAGGTAATTTTAAGCAATGCATAACATAAGCAGAAACAAAAGATTGTGACCTCTCCTGTGGACCCGTGTACTCCTCAGGTTCATCTTCTGAGTCGATGAAGATGATGCTGTTGCGGTGGGTGCCGGCGGTAGGGAAGGAGATCTGAGGCGGCGAAAGACTGTCAGGGGTCGTGATGTCTGGTTTGGTGGATGCTTATGTCGATCAAGCAGCTCAGGTGAAGTGGACGACGTCGTGGCAAGAGTAGGACAAACCACACAGTGTTCCCTTCGACACCTACCTGTAACTGAAGTAATTATGTAAGGGCTCATTTGGCTTGCATGATTCTAAAAATGAAGGGATGGGAAAAACACCGGAATATGATACGAATGCACATGGTAAATAGAGCATTTGTAAACAAAGGATTTCTGTCAACTTGGGTGTTTGGTTCACAGGAATTGGAAGAGCAGAGGAATGCAAAGAAACATGGCCAAAACAAAGTGAAACCATATGAAAGCATGTACAATTAGAATGTTATTTTTCCACTAATGCACTTGGTCTTGTTTTCATGCATAGGATTTTGAAAAGTAGGTCCAGGTGGATGTTTTGCTCCATTCCCTTCAATAAAATGCATGAATAATTGAATAGTAGAGTGCCATAGGATAATTCCCTATTGCTATGTTTTTCCGTTGAACCAAAATAGCCCTAATGGATTGACATGAATGTATAACAATAAGTGAAGCAATAGGTGTACAACCTATTTGCCGCAGCCGTGTCGACCTCAACATCATTGGGTTGGTCGCTGAAGCAGTTGAGGCAGAGGTGGTTGTCGGAGGTGTGGAGGAAGAACTGAGGAATCTATAGATGGTGTCCAGGGCACTGCTCTATTGTGATGGATCGTTCTGTCGTTGGAGCTGCTCCAGTGAGCTGTAAGACGTCAAGGCTGAAGCAGCACAAGACAGACATCATCAATATCAAGTGGGATTCTAATAGCATCACCAATAGATGATGTAAAATAGATGTCAAATTTACATCACCAAAAACCACCTGACTACAAGACATGAGGTAAAAACTGTTGACTCTAAACTTTACTGTCGAAACTTAAATTTACTATGGAATCTGAATGTTACTGTCGAAACTGAACGCAATGGTAGCAGAGAGGCACTTGACATGTACTTTCGGGAGGGCCTACAGTTAATCTTCAACCTGCACCCCCTGAGCCGCCAGCCACCACCGGCCGAACCGCCGGCCCTAGCGCCGCCTTGCCGCCTCGAAACAACTCCCCACCGCCGGTCCGCCGCCGCCCCGCCGCCCCGGCCAGCCCTCTAGACCCCTCGACCCCTGCCCTGAACCCTAAGATAGATAGTGGGGTACTTCTCCGGCGAGACCCCATCCCCGCTGCGGGTGGTTCTTCATTAACTCTGGCGAGCCACCCACCCCCTGAAAATCGACTGACCCAAAAGTCGATTCAGTCGACTGAAGTGTAGCTAAATCGGAGCAGAGCAGCAGCACGAGCGAGGGTGAGAGCAGCAGCACGAGCGAGCGAGAGCCGGAGTAGCAGCAGCAGCAGCAGATCCAGCTGGTATGGCCGCCACCGCCTAAGGGGCCTCACACTGGGGGAGAGCCATCGTGGAGATGTCGCCCGCAGTGCCGGCTTCAAGGTAGCCACACCATGGGGGTGCGGGATGGAGCACCGTCGGTGCCGGGAGGTCGAGTTAAGGAGAAGGTGCGATGCGATGAGTGTACAACCTCTTTGGTGGTGCCGAGTAGGCCTCAGCTTCATCCGAGGAGTCGGTGAGGATGCTGCGGTTCCGGTGGAGCAGGTTAAGGCGGCGCTGTGGGGATGGAGCAGCCGCGATAGATGAGGCGATCGTCGGAGCAGCTCCTTGGAGGTGGAGGACAGGGCGGCTAAACCAGATGGACGACGGATCCTCATCCGAGGAGGTGGACGAGGGACGTCAAGCTGTTGCGGTGGACGACGTCATCGGGGAAAAGGCTCCGGCTAGGCAGCGGTGAGGTGGTGGACGGAGGAGGGTGGGGTTTCGTGGCTGGAGTGGAGAGGTTATGTCTGCCTAGGATTTCGAATGGCGAAAAGGAGGCGATGGCAGGGGGTGAACCATGACTTAGGGACGCGCTTGTCCAAAATGTAGGGTGTATTACAAAAGTACCCCATCGATTTGAACCAGCGGCCCTTTCGGCTTAGGGTTAGAAGGGGGATTTCTTGTGTCGGGATTTGGCAGCTGTAGGGAGTTTTCGTGCGTGTCGTAATTGCGGGATAGCAAGGCACGGGTTGTGAAGGCGCTAGTTTTGGGAGCACGATATCTGAATTTTCGGGATATAACAAGGCGCGGATTGAATTTCAGGGACAAGCCTAACGTGTAATATTGTACTTGTACGTACCAAGTCAATTCGCACTTCGCTCGACTAAAAATAAAACGAAAAATTGAAACTATTCACACCACACAAAGAGAGAGTCTTGCCCCGTTTTACTATACAAATGCTATTCAAAGCTACTCCCTCCTTCCATCTATATATATAGGGCCTAATGCGTTTTTCGATGCTAACTTTGACCAAATATTAGAGCAATAATATATGACATGCAACTTACACAAAGCACACCGTTAAATTCGTCTGCGAAAGGAGCTTTCAATGATATAATTTTCACATTGTGCATGTCATGTACTATTAATCTTGTCAATAGTCAAAGGCGGTCTTAAAAACACATTACGCCCTATATAGATGGAAGGAGGGATTATGAATCCATGTTATGTCCAATTAATTTTTTTCGCTTGTTGTATAATGCATGTAACCTACTCATACCAACATTTTAGTGCATTCCAAATGACTAAACTACCGCTGCAATTCGAACTGAATTTGAATTCGTTTTTCTATTTCAATAAGAATCTACAATCATGATTGTTGCAAACTTCAACCATCATTCGTGTATTACCTTAATAACACACCACATGATTACTATAGAGATAGATATGAACTGTGTGTACTACATGAACTCAAATTCTATTTTTTGAATACACTTGATGTTGATTCCAAATAATAGTACACTTGATGTACTAACTATATATTGATAATCTAAACCATGTTCCATACGTACACTGTGTTTATCACACAAAGTATAGTGCCCCTCCCCCTACATTATGACAAGTATTTAGACCTGAGCTGCAAAAGCCACACATTAGCCCAAATTATAATCAATATTATACATTATGATATCTTCTTCAAGTATCCGTATCCACTTTTTTATAATGAATTATGATCTTTGTTCGTCTTTTACACCTTCATGATCCTCTTCTATTTGTAGCTAGCTAGCGCTAACTTTCGATCGTGCATGCACATGCCCGCCCCCTCTCACCCACCCTTAGCGTCCCCTCCATCGCACACGTTCATTATTTCTCTTTAGGTTGTTTACCCGCGGTGTGTGTAGGCCCCCGGCTCCTTCTTTCCGGCACACACCGGTTGATATACCTCTCTAGCCAAGTGTGCCTACCACAAACACATATATACTTCCCCACTTCTCTTCTCACTGTCCATGCCCCCCTATGTCCAATACTGTTCCACGCAGGTGCACACTCCCGCCCCTCTATTCATTGATCTCATACTCACACACTCCTCCCCCTCGACATGGTAGGCCTCTCGAACCACCTCCTAGCCACACCCCTCTCCCCCTGTCTGTCTCTCCGGACCTAATTTGCTTCTAACACATGCAGGCGTGTATACGTACCGATCTCCCTACATATAGCCAGGTCGACTATAATTCGTTTTCCCCACAAACCGATACACTTACCTCGCTAGTTATGTCTCTCCCTTTCTCGGACACACGACGGTTGATCTTCCTATGTAGTTACGTATGCTTACCACAACCAGATCGTCTCCCCTCATCATCCTTGCATACCTCCCGACCTGTCTCTCACATGCACGTGCATAGACAGACAAACACCCCCCGCCCTCTCTTATTGATATTGCACTCATACCTTTTGTTTGTCTAGCAGGCCTCTCCCACCATTTGTGAGACGCCACTCCACCACCAACCCTCCGACACTCTACCTTTGTCTTTCTCCCAACATTATTCCTCTGCTACACATATCCATGGATGTCGATCAATCTCCCTCAATACATAGCTAGGTCTCTCTCCTTCCACACACATATAGTAGTCGATCTGTCTCTGCCCCCTCCCCCCCACACACACCAATAATCGAATGTTGTAGGTAGGTATCCGTGCCACGGAGAAAAACTGCACCTCTGCATTCTCAAATTCCAGTAGGCCAGCCGCCCTGTATCTTTTACGCAGGCAAACACAAATTCGATGGCACACTTTCTCGATCGCGCAGTCACACACTTCATCCCTGTTTTCAATTCTATCGATATCTCACGTCCATGACTCCGTTTCACACACATTGCATATGTTACGTTTTTTTGGTTGAGATATCATCAACACATTGCCTCTGTTTCGCACAAACCATCTCTCTCACACCCACCCACGTATGTACATGCACCTAAAGAAGTGGTGCACGCAAGACGCACGTACTCACGTCTCGATCCCGGCCACGCCCACGCGGGTACACGGTGGAGTTCGTTCCTATGAAAAGGCAGCCCACGTGATAATTTGACGCGTGTAGCGGTTGTTTACTCGAAGGAGGGTCGGGTACCACGCCAATACGGAACAAAGCTCGACTTGATGCGTTAGTACTAAATAAAGTTATACATTCTTTAATGGAACATACAGAACATAAAATGATTTCCATGGGGAAAATGGAAAAATGGGTTTGTCTCTCGTCACACCATCTCACACAAGGCAGCGGTGGCCTCTCTCTCAGTGTTGGTCAGTGATCCAGGCGCATCCCGTCCTCCAGCGGAAAGGGAGGATGTGCATCATCTCTCCGTTCGACGGTGTTGAGGCAGCACGTCCCGATCTGCGGTACCGGTCGTTCTCTCTGACCAAGCTCTGGCACAGTAGGGCCTTCGCCACTTGCTCGCTACCACAGTATGGGCAGATCCTGGCCACCGGCGCCCTCCTAGTAACATCCCGACGACCCTCAGGTATAGGTTCCTATGGCCTTGCTCCACTTCTCATCTTCCCACGTTGCTGCATGTGGATCTTCTTTAGTTGTTTGCTTCAATCATATCTCGGCCGGCGTACTTTCCATCTTGCAATATCTTCCTCAAACCATTTTTGCTAAACCACCATTGTAACACCCACGATGCGGCTATATCTCCCACGTGTCGAAGCACCACTTAGAGGCATAACCGCATTGTGGTTTTGTCGCAAGAAGGGTCATCTTCACACAATCCCATGTAATGAACAAGACTGGGATAAAGAGTTGGCTTACAATCGCCACTTCACACAAGTACATAAATAAATCATACATCATTCAAAGTACACACATAGTCCGACTACGGACGAAGCCAAAAGAAAAGAAGATAACCCAACTGCTAGATCCCCGATCGTCCCAATAGGGCTCCACTACTGATCATCAAGAAACAAAACATAGCAACAACTAAGATCTTCGTTGAGTTCCCATCTGAGCTCGGTTGCATCATCTGCACTGGTATCATCGACACCTGCAACTGTTGGTAGTATCTGGTGAGTCACGAGGACTCAGCAATCTCAAACCCGCGAGATCAAGACTATTTAAGCTTATGGGTAGGAAGTGGTAATGAGGTGGGGGTTGCAGCAAGCACTAAGCAAATATGGTGGCTAACGTACACAAATGAGAGCGAGAAGAGAAGCAACGGAATGGTCGAGAAGCTAGAAGTGATCAAGAAGTGATCCTGCAACTACTTATGCACAATCATAACACAAAGACCGTGTTCACTTCCCGGACTCCGCCAAAAAGAGACCCTCACGGCTACACACGCGGTTGATGCATTTTAATTAAGTCAAGTGTCAAGTTCTCTACAACCGGATATTAACAAATTCCCGTCTGCCACATAACCGCGGGCACGGCTTTCGAAAGATTATACCCTGCAGGGGTGTCCCAACTTAGCCCATCACAAGCTCTCACGGTCAACGAAGGATATTCCTTCTCCCAGGAAGACCCGATCAGTCTCGGAATCCCAGTTTACAAGACATTTCGACAATGGTAAAACAAGACCAGCAAAGCTGCCCGATGTGCCGACAAATCCCGATAGGAGTTGCACGTATCTCGTTCTCAGGGCACACCGGATGATCCAGACGTCGGGTTGGCATAGATCCTTGTTACCCAGGGGGCGCCGGACATCGCTCGGTTTGGACCAGCACCCGGAGGAGCACTGGCCCGGGAGGGGGGGGGGTAAATAAAGATGACCCTTGAGTCTGCAGAACCCAAGGGAAAAAGGCTTAGGTGGCAAATGTTAAAACCAAGGTTGGGCCTTGCTGGAGGAGTTTTATTCAAAGCAAACTGTCAAGGTGGTCCCATAAATCACCCAACCGCGTAAGGAACGCAAAATCAAGGAACATAACACTGGTATGACGGAAACTAGGGCGGCAAGAGTGGAACAAAACACCAGGCATAAGGCCGAGCCTTCCACCCTTTACCAAGTATATAGATGCATTAATTAAATAAGAGATATTGTGATATCCCAACATAATCCTGTCCATCATGGAGCAATCTTCAACTTCACCTGCAACTAAGAACGCTATAAGAGGGGTTGAGCACAAGAGGTAACATAGCCAAGCAACGGTTTGCTGGGAAGGGTGAAAAGGTTAGAGGCTGACATGGCAACTTGGGAGACATGGTAAACAAGTGATAGGTAGCGCAGCATAGCGATAGAACGAAGCAACTAGCAAGCAAAGATAGAAGTGATATCGAGGGTAATGGTCATCTTGCCTGAGATCCCACAACGAAGAAGAACGGGTCCAAGAACTAGATGAACCAACGTAGTCGAACGGATCCTCACAATCGCAACGTAACCGGAACTATCAAGAAGAAGCAACACCGGAAAGAAGCAAACAACATGGTAAACAACCAAGAATAATCATGGCATGATGCACAATCAAGTATGATGCATGTCTGGTTTAATGAGGCATGGCATGGCAAAGTGCAACAAACAACACTACAAATTAAGTGGAGCTCAATATGCAACGAGTTTCCGATAGCTCACAGAGATACCGGTGCAAAAGAAGTGGGCGTGAGCGTGTCACGTAAGGATGGTGGGGTGCTCCCGGATTCCGGATTCCCACGGGAAGGCGGCATGGCAAACAAGGAATGTGCAAAGACCTCTCTCGGACATGGTGCAAACACAAGCATCTCATACAACACACATGCATTCGTTCACGGGCGTCGTCTCGGGTTTGTACCTTCGAAGCGTGACTTTTCGGAGCGGGTCGAGTTTGACGAAGGAAGTAGTGGTACACGGGTCGTAGTGGAAGTAGTCGTTCTTGCAATGGTAGTGGAAGTAGTTGTACACGTTCATTCCGGAGAGGTACTTGACGAATCCAACGTCTTCGGGGCGACGATAGTGGTACACGTTAACTTGTGGAACCTCATGGTTCGTTGTGTACTCGTACACGGGTCCTTGCCGAAGATGGTCACACATGCACGTAGATGATCCATTCATCGACCTCCTGGTACTTGGCGAAAATCTCGAAGATGGCCTTGGCGTTCCTGGTTCGGTGGTTGTGGAGGCAGTGCGGAGCCCCGGTGGAGATGGAGCAGTGGCGCGAACGAGCTAGTGGCTGCCAAGGCGCTGGCAGTGGCGTCCGCGAGAAGATGCGGGTGGTGGAGGCCATGGAAGGCGCTCGAGCGCGAGGAACGCAGGGGCCACGAGGGAGCTCGCTTGGGGAGCTCCTCGGGCGCATCTGGTCGGAGGTTGAAGGCGAGGTCGTGGCTGCCAGAGGCGAATGATGGAGGGGCGCGGAGGAGGCAAGAAGGTGCGGCGGCGACCTGGACTTGCCAAAGTCAAGGAGGAGGTCGGGCACGGGGTCCGCTCCTCTCCCTCTGGGTGTGTGGCGGCGTAGGAGGAGGACAAAGGGGGAGAGGGGATCGATCAGTTGCTGGGAGCTCCTCTCCCTGGCTGGATGCGTGCTAGCGTGTGCGAGTGGGGGCGGAGGGGGAACGAGGGGAGATGAGGATCGGGCAGAGGGTGGCTGGAGCGAGGTGGGAGGAGGGGATCGAGGAGAAAGGAGGAGAGCGGGGTCGAGCGCGGCCTCCTGGCGCTGGCTGTGTGTGGCGGCGGCGCACAGGGGGAGATGGGGATCGATGGGAGTGAGGTGGAGGTCAGGCTAGGGTTTACAGGGCGCTGACTGGGCTGCAGGCTGACCGGCTTCGGCCAACTGGTGGGTTGGTTGCATCTATCTCTATCTAATCTCTTAGCAGAAAATAAAAAAAGAGAAGAAAAGAAAGGCTAGGAGGAGAGTTTGGGCATGGGGATTATTTTCCCGGACTCACAAAAATGTGAGGAATTTGACAAAAATAGACTGAGGAGGGAGTAAAATCCACACCTGTTGAATTTAACTCAGACAACTTTGAATTTCGAAACCCATTCGAATGAACTCCAAATGGGTTGAAATTATAGGACATGGCCCTACACACTAGATGTGATTTATGGGCTGATTTGGAACATTTGTGGATAGAGTAAAATTGCAACTCAATTTTACTGAAAGGCACCAAAGGAAGAAAAGAAGTTGAGTTGGATAAAAAGGAAATTTGAAGAACTGCGCAAATGTGTTATGGAATGGTTTCATATAGCTCCCTAAATGTTGGGAGGATATGTTATAAAGGGAAATCACCATTGTGAATATCCCTCGATTTAAATGGACCGAGGATCCATACAATTTATTTAGATGAGTTGCAAAAATTAAATGACATGATGGCATGATGACATGATGCAATGCAACAAGCAAATAAAACACACGGCAAAGCTCGGAATAGCTGGATGTCTTCTGGGGCACCGGGCTCGGGGCGTTACAACACTCCACCACTACAAGAGGATCTCGTCCCGAGATCTAGGATGGCACCGGAGAGAAATGGAAGAGGAAGAGAAGAGGTAAAACTAAGTTGCTTCTTTGACAAAAGAGTGAAACCAAAGAACCTTGAGAGGTTGAAAAGTTGAAAGAAAGAACACAACAGAGTTGAACACAATTGAGAGCACTTTGGTAGAAAGATAGAAACAAGGAACACCAGGTGAACCTTGGAGGTTGCAAAGAAATGAATGACGAGTACAATGGACAAGAAGGAATTGGAACCACTCTCGTTGAAACGAGATAAACAAGGAGCAAGGAAGAACAAATTCAAACAGCACTCCGAATGAAAGAGATGCAAGACTTGATAAGATGAAAAGAACTTGAAGAGATGACACAACACTCCGGTTAAATGGATAAGCATGAAAAAGAACACGATCCTTCATTCGAGATGATGAGTGAAAAGAGCAACATCACAATGCCTCCGGAAGAAAGAATAGAAGATAGATCATTGGAATAACAGAATGAAGAAGAAAATGCCAACTTCTGCCACAAATGAGCTTGGAAAGCACCCTTACAAGAAGGTTACAACGGGGTTGTTGGAAAACCAATAACGAAACGAATAAGCTTGTAGTGGGATTATGGAAAACTTCTCAAAATTTGATGTGAAATTCTGCCACTACCGAAAACAAAGGCTTGCTTGAGATCAACGAAGAGATGAAAACTGCTTTTGCCGAGAGGATAGGAGAAAACTTGGATCATTGATAAGCACCACAATACAACATTCCTTAGGGAAGGCTTTAGGTGAAATCTATACCAAGATAAATCCAACAAAGAAATTGATGGATTTAAAATACCTCGTTCTTGACAACATGTGAATCGTGAAACATGAATGAAAATTGTCAAGAATGATATAACACCACCTCAAAAGATAAAGTAGAAAGACTTGCACTTTGGAATGCAAGATGAAGAATACTTGAGATCCTTGAAACAAAACATGTGTTGAGCACCATGTTTATTTTTAGAGTATAGCTTGGCTGATCTTAACTTCAAGAGAAAATCTTGAAGAACAATTGAAGAATGAAAAGAATCCTTGACGAACCACCATGGAGAGCCTCCATCAAGAACTCCGGTAATAAAAGAATGATCAAATGAAACGAAAGTTGAAAACACAAGGTGAAGCCTTGCGATGATTTAGATGGAGCTTCGCGACGAGATAATGCGGAAAACTTGGAACTCCGGAAGAAAGATGAACGACAAGAAGCCAAGAATTTATTCCTCCTGAACAAACTCCGAAGGAAAGGATTAATCACTTGGATGAAACAAGAATACGAATTATGTTATGCGTATCCTTCACCAATTTAAATTGGTGAGAAGCATTGGATTTGCATACTACTTATTTGCGTAGAAAGGATTAAGAAAGATATAGCGTAAACTTGAGAATGTATTGATGGAACCACCGGTGGAATTGAAACAACGAAAGAATGGATGAATTTATACGATAACGAAGGAAGTGAAATCTTCAATGAACCACCATAAGAATTGAAATTGAAAGTAGCAAAGGAACAATTCACCGGGAAGAATTGGAAAACGAATGAGGATACTTGAGGGAATTTGGATACATGAGAACGAAGAGATCATGAACTGATTAGAGGGTATTTGAACGCTGCACCGGTAAGATTTGGAGAATGATAGCTACACGCTGAGAATGAAGAATTATGACATGATGGCCTTCGGAGGAAAGAAATAGAAACAACTCATAAAATGTTTCGGATGTTAAGAAAAGAATTGTCACAATCAAAAACAATTATGATGATGGCATGAAGCTAGGACCATGAATCTCTTGAAGAAAGGGTAAGGATTTAAGAGGAACTCTTCTTCGGTCTTCAAAATCCGAGAATGACGATGAGAAACACCACCATGAGTTGTTGAGACACTCCGGAAGGATTAAAAGAAAAAGGTTGAGCCAAAGATGAAAAGAATTTGAAAGTGACCTTGGAAAAGGCATGTGACTGATGAAAATTCATTCTTACATCAAACTTCGAAAGGAATATGTGAATAGCTGCGGGAAAATTAGAAGAGTCAGGTAAGATCCTGGAAAAAGACCTGTGGGTTAGGGCCCACTCAAGAGAAACGCCGTTGAAATGATTTTACAGAGAGATTGCACCGGTTGAACTAAATGGCTTG
Source organism: Triticum aestivum (assembly GCF_018294505.1). NCBI lineage: Eukaryota > Viridiplantae > Streptophyta > Magnoliopsida > Poales > Poaceae > Triticum > Triticum aestivum. Next base: position 341,778,821 of record NC_057804.1, read on the forward strand.
TATGAGATAACAATCTCCAAATAGCTTGAATGGATTAAGAATGGAAACACGAATCTTCTGAGATATCTTCAACACTCCGGATATGAACTAGGAGAGGTGAATAAATAAGAGAGCCTTGGATAAGAAATTCACATGGGAAGATATGTGAAACAAAAGGAAGAGATATGATCAACACCGAAAGCTTGAGTTAAATCCACCGGAAAAGAATACGAGAATGAAGAATGATGAACTTGAAGCTCCGTTAGTATCTTCCTGAGAAGCACCGGATAAGAGCATTGACGGAAAAGAATGGAGAGACTTCCCATCAATAAAAAGGATACTTGATTAATAAATCTGAGTCCTTGAAGAAAAAAGGGTGGGAGGGCGGGAAACAAAGGCAACCTGGGACGGATGGAAGAAACACCATTGAGAAAACTTAGAAATGATCTTGCGGATGGGGAGAATGATGGGATCATCTCGAAGAGAAGCGCACCAGTTGGAAATAGAATTGGGGTGACAAACTCGGTAAACAAGAAGGATTAGTATTCACATAGGAATATGAGAACACCACTTAGGAAAGGTATGGAATCAACACTTGACTTCGAAGCAACTCGAATACCACATATAACACAAAACAGAGGATTTGGCTTGCAGAATAAGCCGGAACAAACATATGATAGAGATTTCATCCGAAATTTTTGTGGAGGGGCCCACACGGGCTCGATCGTACAGCACCATCATGTACAAGGCAGTCCACATGACATACGAAGTGTCCCCGAATCAGCATAGCCAAGGATTCTTTAAGACACAACGAGACCACTATAAAAACGACCGTGGATATGCGGACCACTAGACGTCGAACCCCAATCTCATATCATGCATCTGTCGGAAAGAAAAAAAACTAGAGCTACTTGAATTCCCACCTATAAAACTCCTGAAACTTTCTGGTTATGCAATCTGGTGTTGGGGATACAGGGGAAGCAATATATATCTCACCCAAAACTAACAATCCCTACATCCAAGCTGTATCCATCCGTCAACACATAACCAAAAAACCTTCGGAAATCGTGTACCTCAACCTTCAAAAAGCATCCGTTATACGAGCTATGGCAATACTCCCGAACTCCCCAGTATTGGGTGGCATCGAGGTTATCTCACCAACAACTGCATAAAAGAGATTTTCGATGTCGGCCAAACTTAGGTATTCCAGAACTGCAATGATAAAACTATGACGACAACACCTCGGAGCTCAACTCCCCGGGACACTGCCACAACCCCTAAATGTCAGGAGTCACCCAGAACAATGTTCTCGTCATAAGAATATCGGAACGATCCCAAGATACCCGCGTGATCCTAAAAAAAATTAGTGAGATCTAAGGCGAGGAAAGACAAAACATCTACGTCAGGAGGCCTCACCAGAGCGACGAAGGGGCTGAGGAGTAAAAAGAATCCTACTCTCCGATATAAATAATCCTAAGACTCAAAACATTTTTTTTTGTTCTAGACTCAACAACGCCAGCGATTCGATCAAGCAGGGGGCTCCTAAGTCAGGGATGGCTCTGATTACCAACTTGTAACACCCACGATGCGGCTAAAAAGGGATTTTCGATGTCGGCAAAACTCAGGTATTCCAGAACTGCATAAAAGAGATTTTCGATGGCTCTGATTCCAAAACTCAGGTATCTCACCAACAACTGCATAAAAGAGATTTTTGATGTCGGAAAACTCAGGTATTCCAGAACTGCAACGATAAAATTATGACGACAACACCTCGAAGCTCAACTCCCCGGGACACTGCCACAACCCCTAAATGTCAGGAGGCACCAAGAACAATGTTCTCGTCATAAGAATATCGGAACGATCCCAAGATACACGCGTGATCCTAAAAAAAATTAGTGAGATCTGAGGCGAGGAAAGACAAAACATCTATGTCAGGAGGCCTCACCAGAGCGACGAAGGGGCTGAGGAGTAAAAAGAATCCTACTCTCCGATATATATAATTCTAAGACTCAAAACACTATTTTTTCGTTCTAGACTCAACAACGCCAGCGATTCGATCAAGCAGGGGGCTCCTAAGTCGGGGATGGCTCTGATTACCAACTTGTAACACCCACGATGCGGCTATATCTCCCATGTGTCGAAGCACGACTTAGAGGCATAATCGCATTGTGGTTTTGTCGCAAGAAGGGTCATCTTCACACAATCCCATGTAATGAACAAGACTGGGATAAAGAGTTGGTTTACAATCGCCACTTCACACAAGTACTTTAAATAAATCATACATCATTCAGAGTACACACATAGTCCGACTACGGACGAAGCCAAAAGAAAAGAAGATAACCCAACTTCGAGATCCCCGATCGTCCCAACTGGGATCCACTACTGATCATCAAGAAACAAAACATAGCAACAACTAAGATCTTCGTTGAGCTCCCATCTGAGCTCGGTTGCATCATCTGCACTGGTATCTTCGGCACCTGCAACTGTTGGTAGTATCTGGTGAGTCACGAGGACTCAACAATCTCAAACCCGCGAGATCAAGACTATTTAAGCTTATGGAAAGGAAGTGGTAATGAGGTGGGGGTTGCAGCAAGCACTAAGCAAATATGGTGGCTAACGTACACAAATGAGAGCGAGAAGAGAAGCAACGGAATGGTCGAGAAGCTAGAAGTGATCAAGAAGTGATCCTGCAACTACTTATGCACAATCATAACACAAAGACCGTGTTCACTTCCCGGACTCCACCAAAAAGAGACCCTCACGGCTACACACGCGGTTGATGCATTTTAATTAAGTCAAGTGTCAAGTTCTCTACAACCGGATATTAACAAATTCCCGTCTGCCACATAACCGCGGGCACGGCTTTCGAAAGATTATACCCTGCAGGGGTGTCCCAACTTAGCCCATCACAAGCTCTCACGGTCAACGAAGGATATTCCTTCTCCCAGGAAGACCCGATCAGTCTCGGAATCCCGGTTTACAAGACATTTCGACAATGGTAAAACAAGAACAACAAAGCCGCCCAATGTGCCGACAAATCCCGATAGGAGTCGCACGTATCTCATTCTCAGGGCACATCGGATGAGCCATACGTCGGGTTGGCATAGACCCTGGTTGCCCAGGGGGCGCCGGACATCACTCGGTTGGCCCAGGGGGGGGGGTAAATAAAGATGACCTTTGAGTCTGCAGAACCCAAGGGAAAAAGGCTTAGGTGGCAAATGTTAAAACCAAGGTTGGGCCTTGCTGGAGGAGTTTTATTCAAAGCGAACTATCAAGGGGGTCCCGTAAATCAGCCAACCGCGTAAGGAATGCAAAATCAAGGAACATAACACTGGTATGACGGAAACTAGGGCGGCAAGGGTGGAACAAAACACCAGGCATAAGGCCGAGCCTTCCACCCTTTACCAAGTATATAGATGCATTAATTAAATAAGAGATATTGTGATATCCCAACATAATCCTTTCCATCATGGAGAAATCTTCAACTTCACCTGCAACTAACAATGCTATAAGAGGGGCTGAGCACAAGCGGTAACATAGCCAAGCAACGGTTTGCTGGGAAGGGTGAAAAGGTTAGAGGCTGACATGGCAACTTGGGAGACATGGTAAACAAGTGATAGGTAGTGCAGCATAGCGATAGAACGAAGCAACTAGCAAGCAAAGATAGAAGTGATATCAAGGATAATGGTCATCTTGCCTCAGATCCCGCAAGGAAGAAAAACGGGTCCAAGAAGTAGACGAACCAACGTAGTTGAACGGATCCTCACAATCGCAACGTAACCGGAACTATCAAGAAGAAGCAACACCGGAAAGAAGCAAACAACATGGTAAACAACCAAGAATAATCATGGCATGATGCAAAATCAAGTATGATGCATGTCCGGTTTAATGAGGCATGGCATGGCAAAGTGCAACAAACAAAACTACAAATTAAGTGGAGCTCAATATGCAACGAGTTGCACATTGACGAAACACCACATCAAGTTTTTAGTTCTGTCTTGTTTATGCTACTCATCAATATTAAATGTTGTTAAACATGGCAAGGGGTGAAGCATAATTAAACTACCTATTTAGGCAAGTTTAAGTGAGGCCGGAAACAACAAACAACAATTCTGGAAATCCCCATATGTTATTTAGCAATTTAACACAAACAACAATTTTAAACATTTTAATTGTTGTTATCATGATGCGGATGACATATGCAAGTTTTATGCATTTTTTATGAAAATGTTGACATGAGCATGTTACAAAGCATTTGGTCACCATGGTGGAACGAAACGGGTGCCACAGAAACGAATCCAAAAATGATGTCACAACAACATATCATTTCTGGTAGCTCATGGAGATACCGGTGCAAAAGAAGTGGGCGTGAGCGTGTCACGCAAGGATGGTGGGGTGCTCCCGGATTCCGGGTTCCCACGGGAAGGCGGCGTGGCAAACAAGGAACGTGCAAAGACCTCTCTCGGACATGGTGCAAACACGAGCATCTCATACAACACACATGCATTCGTTCGCGGGCGTCGTCTCGAGTTTACACCTTTGAAGCGTGCCTTTTCGGAGCGGGTCGAGTTTGACGAAGGAAGTAGGGGTACACGGGCCGTAGTGCAAGTAGTCGTTCTGGCGACGGTAGTGGAAGTAGTAGTACACGTTCGTTTCGGAGAGGTACTTGACGAATCCAACGTCTTCGGGGCGACGGTAGTGGTACACGTTAACTTGTGGAACCTCATGATTCGTTGTGTAGTCGTACACAGGTCCTTGGCGAAGATGGTCGAACACGCACATAGATGAACCATTCATCGACCTCCTGGTACTTGGCGAAAATCTCGAAGATGGCCTTGGCGTTCCTGGTTCGGTGGTTGTGGACACAGTGCGGAGCCCCGGTGGAGATGGAGCAGTGGCGCAAACGAGCTAGTGGCCGCCAAGGCGCTGGCAGTGGCGTCCGTGAGCAAATGCGGGTGGCGGAGGCCATGGAAGGCGCTCGAGCGCGAGGAACGCAGGGGCCATGGGGGAGCTCGCTCGGGGAGCTCCTCGGGTGCATCTGGTCGGAGGTTGAAGGCGAGGTCGTGGCTGCCAAAGTCGAACGATGGAGGGGCGCGGAGGAGGCAAGAAGGTGCGGCGGAGACCTGGACTCGCCGGCGTCGAGGAGGAGGTTGGGCACGGGGTCCGCTCCTCTCTCTCTCTCTGGGTGTGTGGCGGCGTAGGAGGAGGACAAAGGGGGGAGAGGGGATCGATCAGGCGCTGGGAGCTCCTCTCCCTGGCTAGATGTGTGCGAGCGTGTGTGAGTGGGGGCGGAGGGGGAACGAGGGGAGATGAGGATCGGGCAGAGGGTGGCTGGAGCGATGTGGGAGGAGGGGATTGACGAGAAAGGAGGAGAGCGGGGTCGAGCGCGGCCTCCTGGCGCTGGCTATGCGTGGCGGCGGCGCACAGGGGGAGATGGGGATCGATGGGAGTGAGGTGGAGGTCGGGCTAGGGTTCACAGGGCGCTGACTAGGCTGCGGGCTGGCTGGCTTGGGCCGACTGGTGGGTTGGTTGCATCTATCTCTTTCTAATCTCTTAGCAAAAAATAAAAAAGGAGAAGAAAAGAAAGGCTAGGAGGAGAGTTTGGGCATGGGGATTATTTTCCCGGACTCACAAAAATGTGTGGAATTTGACAAAAATAGACTGAGGATTTTTAGAGGGAGTAAAATCCACACCTGTTGAATTTAACTCTGACAACTTTGAATTTCGAAACCCATTCGAATGAACTCCAAATGGGTTGAAATTATAGGACATGGCCCTACACACTAGATGTAATTTATGGGCAGATTTGGAACATTTGTGGATAAAGTAAAATTGGAACTCAATTTTACTAAAAGGCACCAAAGGAAGAAAAGAAGTTGATTTGGATAAAAAAGAAATTTGAAGAACCGCCCAAATTGTGATGGAATGGTTTAATATAGCTCCCTAAATGTTGGGAGGATATGTTATAAAGAGAAATCACCATTGTGAATATCCCTCGATTTAAATGGACCGAGGATCCATACAATTTATTTAGATGAGTTGCAAAAATTAAATGACATGATGGCATGATGACATGATGCAATGCAACAAGCAAATAAAACACACGGCAAAGCTCGGAATAGCTGGAAGTCTTCTGGGGCGCCCGGCTCGGAGCGTTACAACCATGTTCTATCTTTCCCTTATTACATGGAATATGCTTCTTTTTTGTCGGCGTATGTGTCTTCAACTCGTGTTATTGGGCAGTAATTGTTTCCTTTCTACCTCCTTTGGCAAATAGGGCTATCCATTTTCACCTCGTTGCTATTGCGACCTTTGGTGAACTGCACAAATCACGTTTTTCTTAAGAGTGTTTTGTGCAGTTCCTCCAAAATGTCACACGGGCAACGTTTTTACATTTCTATGGGACTGCAGAAAGGGAGATTGGTTTTGCTATCCTCCTCATCCAACTCCGTGCCTAATCGTCTCCAACAAGTAGTTAGTCCTAAAGAGAGATCGTAGAGGTGATCGGCTTCTATTGGTCTGTGTTATGTTTCATCATCTAGTTCCACTATTATTGTAATCACACTGACTGGATATCTTTGCAAACAGGGATGGTCCAGTTGATTTTAGCGGAGCTTCACAAAATGATCGGATTGTGGTGTCCTCCATACACCTCTTTTTTGGCTACAGAGCTGGGTGAAACTAGCTGCCAAGCAATGAACATTGTGCCGGGGAAATGGAGCCATGCCTACGAACAACATCGATCAATTATATATTTTTCTTTATTTGTACACCTTCTCACACCTTTGTACTCAATTGTGATGTGAATATTGGCGCTGATCTGTGAACCATTGAGATGCATTAGCAGCCATGGTAGTTTCATTTGTATTTGATGGAATGTTGTAACGAGATAATCTTGAGGCAAGACACATGAATCCTAAGTTGAAACCTTTTTTCCTACGGGAACCAAAGTTGAAACCTTCATAGCATCACAATACAATTTCATTAAAATTATGTGTACATATAAACAAACCCTGAAGGATTGATAGCAATGCCAGAAACAATTCAACTTCATTTCGCTGACATGTTGGACATCCTTCATCCGGCCCCACCTTCCATGCAACAATATTGAGTGCACAACACAACTACAGGGAAAGATTCACCCTGGTCATTGCGCTGCAGTAGTAATGACTAGTGAGCAGTCAAATCACAGAGCCCCACGTTCGCCATAGTAAGTTGCTCGGACGAAGCAACCATCATTTCTCTATTCCTTGAATCCGCTGGTACTCCCATATTCCCACAGTAATAAGTTGCTCGGGCAAATCAACCATCACTTCACCTTTCCCATAGTAAGTACTAGTACCTCCCTTTTTTTACTCTGGAAACAACCACATGTGAATATTGGACTGTAGCAGCACAGCAATTGAATAAAAAATTCTATAGTATGAGAATAACTTTGAATGTAAGCCATTGATTCACTCTATCCAATGGTCATAGTTGGAAAATCTAAACAAAACCAAGCATTGGATCAACTCTTTTAGCACTAAGATTGTTACCACCTGCCCACCTAGCCCACCTATATATCCGCTCACGTGTGATGACCACAGGAGTTATCCACTCAGATTGTTTGTTAAAAAAATAAAGGTCGATAACTAATGCGCACCTCGGGCCAACACCGCGAGATCGCATTTTGCACAAGAAATTACACACCATGTTTCGTTGACATGTGGTCCCGTTCCAACATGTCAGTGAGACGACAAAGAGTCCTTTTTCTACTATTTCCGAATGGACGTGTAGGTCGGGGCGCCTCTTCATGTACCATGGCAAACTGGCAACCGTCCACCGCCTCTTCGCCTTTCCCTCTCGATTTGGAACTACTGTCGCACGCTCTTCCTCCCTCCTCCATTTGCCTTCGCCCTTCCTTCTGCCATTGTTTGATCGTCTCCTCCATGGAGGGAACGGGCCGGAAATGACCCAGTTATTCTTGCCCTGATCTGAAAGATGACGTGGTGGAGGAACTCATTGATCGGTGCGACGTCATCACCTCGGCTAGCATGGCAGGTTCGTTCAAGACCATTCTCGACTCAACTAATAATATCATTACCAGGAACCCAAGGGTCCAGGAGCGATTTGATCTCCCCTATCTTCTTCGCCGTGACCCTGCTGATTGGAGCGGGGACGACGGAGGCCTCTCCTTGTGCAAGTTGATTCCCCTTGATAATGATACATATGATGTTAAGATGCCATCGCTCGAGGGCAAGGCTTGGGCAGGCGCAAATGAAGATTGGGTTGTTTATATTGGGTACAACTGTGAGTGGGAACTTGTGAATGTGTACACTCGTCACCAGGTTCCACTTCAAAAAATCTCAGTAGACTGCCCAGAGGTTGAGCACACCGGTATTCTACGCACGTTCAAATATGATCATGGTGACTGTCTTCTACGGAAGATAGCAATTTGTCGAGTTCCCAACCACTCTTGGAATTACAAGAACTATGAAGTTGTTGCTATCTTTGACAAGCTTGTTGCCGTCCTTCGTGGTTTGACTCGATGGATATTGCTCAAAAATCAATTTCTATACACGGATGTTTATTGTGATGCAATTCAATACGAGGGTCTTGTGTTTGCTTCCACCACTCATGGCACTGTTTTTGCATGGGATCATCACAGTTTCGGTACGTTTTTCTACCACCGTAATTATAATTGTTTCATCCACATGCATGCGGGTTAGAAAGTTCCACTTTACTAATTAACCTTATTCTTCTATTTCCAAGGTCCTGTGAACATTCCACCACCTATACTTGAAAAATTTTATATCCAAGGGGGAGATGATGATGGTGATGATCACGAGCATGAGGACCAGCAGGGCCCATATACCCAGTGGCGCCTGGCAACTTATTCTGATGGATCACCCCTTCTTGTCTGTATACATCCCACTGCTGATGTTACTACTAAGGAAGCAGGTGTTGTCTCCCTAGTCGCACTCTCCGGACCTATTCCAACACCTGTTGCATGGTATTCGGGATGGATACTAGTGTGCTAGCGCCAACACCTTCTCCCTGGAACAGTATTGATAGTCTTGGAGAAAACTCGCTCTTCCTTGGACAAAACTATCCAATGATGGTGAAAGGCGATCCAACTGTTGTTGACACAACATTGCTACCATTTATGAGAAGCAACTGTATTTATACCTCGGATATTTCGGTGGTTCCCTACCATGGTACTGATATAGTAGGCCGCTTCAGCCTGGATGATCAGTCATGCGTTGGTCTCGAGATTGACAATAGATAGCCTTTCCCAGAGAATCACTTGTGGTTCAAAGCAAGCGTTTCCAACGTCGATGATTGGTTGAGTTGAAGTTCATTTCATTGCTTGTTATTTGTTGTGTGATGAAAACTTTAGTATTTATAATGCATCCTCATTGTCGTTGTGGGTTGATGACCTGTTGTATGTAATAGAATGATATGCCTGTGATAAACTTACAAAATTTATGAAGGGCTTTCAAGTCGCTTCTCTGAGTGGGTGCTGCGATGAGGCAAAAAAATATTTTCTGAATACATAATTGTACGTGCATTACAACAGTTTATCGGATGAGGCCAGTCAACAATAGTAGTACACTATTTGTACTAGCTTCACATGCTTCGCGTGTCGGGCGGGTGTTTTTACTGTAGCTGCGAATCCCATCATCCTAGGTCCTCAGATGAGTCCAGTAGAAATTGCATTCTAATCTTTGGGTTCAAACTTTCAGAACTCCTGCACTATCTCTACGTCTACGTATACGTAATACAACAAGTTTTAAACTTGAGACCAACCACCCACCATCACAAAGAACACTTTTTAACCTAGCACAAACTCCAGGAAATTTGGCCACAGTGTGAGGTGGGCCATATGTTAATGTGTTTGGTGTACGTAACCAACACCTCGAATCCTCAATACTACTACTATATAGTAGGAGTAGTAGGGTGGCATGGAACAAGCATTCACGTCCAGGAGTACAGCACACGCCACCAGCACGACTTCCATCTGACACCATATTTCTTGGAGTCTGTGCTACAACAATCTCTTCAACCTCGTCGTTTCTCTAAACTCAGCCATCGCGGTGCGGGCGAGGTGGGGGTTTGCTGGTAGTCGGTTTCCTCAACTGCGGTCCCACTTGTAAGGCCAACTCCAACGCACAACCCTTAACGGACCTCCGTTTTGCCTGGATTATGTCCGTTTGGGTAGGGCAATGGGGTCGTGTCCAAGCCATCTCTCGGATGCGGTGGCCGTGCATCGAACGCACGGACGCATCCCGGCCGCGTACATTTTTCTTTGCAAACACATATCTTTTTTCCATCATTGATTTTTGGTACATGGAAATACATCACCAAAATTTGACTAGAAAAGCAAGACCAAAGAAAACAAGAACCACAAGAATATATTTTAGAAGATATCCAACTTCCATAACTACTCCTGTAAGTTGGATTAGTGCCTTATCGATCCATTCATTGTTGATCTGCGGAGGCTCGATCTTGCATGCTTCTTTCTTCTTCAAGTGTAAAGAAGTAGACATTGCTTCCTCGCATCTAGTCTCATGTCTAGCCTCTATTCTATCAACAAGTGCACTAGTCTCATCTCTAGGCTCTATGCTAGCTAAAAGTGCTAGAGCATCTACTAAATTGCGCTCTATCAATATATCGATGTACACTTCTTCCCAATACCAAAACTTGCATCCATTATAAAAAATAAAATTTTAAGTTAGCACAACTAGTCTAATCCAAGAGCACAACTGAAGATTCGGTCGAGTTCTTCCTCCTTTTGCCGACACGTCGGACATCCAACATCCAAGTCGTGTCATGCAAGAAAATTGAGTGGTAGTTGAAGCCACGTGATGTGCACCTTGGGTTAAATTGCAAATAGAATCTTACTACTCTTGAGTAACTGTAAAAGCGGCCACCGAAGATCTTTATTGGATTTGTTTTCCATCACCAGCACGTCGAGGTGAAAGATGTGCAGGTTCAGTGGGTCCTCTTGCGTTTTCACTGTCATGTGGGACCGCATATGAGCAAACAGATGATGGGCTCCGAGCGTCTGCTGGCTGGCTGAGAAGAGAGATAGAGGAGGGCTGAGCATGGACTCTAGGAAATTTGTTCTACATAACCAACACCTCGATATTCGCGTGTGGTTGTTTCTAGAATAAAAAAGGAGGTACCCCTACTTATGTTACTCCCACTATTCCTAGCCTAAGGTTAGTAGGTGACCATGCGCTTGACTCTTCGTCTTCCTGATGGTGTTTTGGGAACGGGGGTCCCCAGACATTCCTGCCTACGGCCTGCAGCGTGCCTCCACCAGTGGACAGTACGGCCCGTCTTCGTCAACCAATGCTCAAGACCCTCGCGGGGGGCCAAGCCTCACGAGGCGGATGACACGAGGCCTCCTCAGGAGTGGCCTCACCAGGCAGGCTCGCGAGGAGGCGGGGAGATCAAGGCAAGGGGGACCTCGCTAGGTTCCCGTGATGCAAGCCATGATGACCAAGGCCAGGCGGGTGGCACGCGGGCGCCAGCACATGCAGTGTCCTTGTTTCCCCTTTGGTCCTAAGGGGGAAAGTGCAGGCGCGGAGTACCGAGGCATCAGGCAAAGGTTTCCATATCGGTGAAACAAGACCAAGACCAGTAGGACGGCAGGATGGAGGTCATCGTGGAGCCCAAGACAGCGTCACCACCAGTGCCTTTGATAATCGAAGACCACCTTTAGTCAGGATAGCTTGTACTAGCTGTCCCCTTTCAAATTGGCCGTTGTTGGATCCCTTCCCGCTCAATATTTGGGGAGAGGACCAAGGCCTCTATAAATAGGACTAGCCACCACAGTAGAAGGGGATCGATCGATTCTCCCGAGCAACCCACCAAGCACAAGAACACCTCTCCTCGGGAGGCTGTTCTTCGCTTGTATTCACCAGCCCAAGAGGCAATCCACCACCACCACACAGGAGTAGGGTATTACACCATAACGGTGGCCCAAACCTGTATAAATCTTGTGTCTCTTGTCTTGTGAGTTCATCGAGCTAAGCTTAGAGATCATGGCGAGGCTGAGATCGAGATTCAGTAGGGGGATATCTTTGTGCGCACCCAAGTGTTCGAACCTCAAGGGTTTTGCCGGAATCCGAAATTCATCATTTGGCGTGCCAGGTAGGGGTGCACCGGAGCTTTTTCTTCCGTCGACCCGTACTCCGCCAACACGGTGCTTCGCCCTCATGGCGGACATCGCGCTTCTAGCTCCGGCGACCGGTGCCAGCACTGGGGCCAGGGGGCTCCGAGCCTTGGGCCCCGCCTTACGGTAGGTGCAGTGGCCGCCCAAGTTCAAGCCAGAGATGCTGCCGCGCTACGACGATGCGACGAACCCGGCGGTTTTCCTGCTAGCGTACGAGGAGGCCGTCCTCAAGGCTAGGGGCGACGACAAGGTTATGGCCAACTGGCTTCCCATGGCCCTTACTGGCGTCCCGCGCACGTGGTTGCTCAACCTGCAGACATCTTTTGTGGCCTCTTGGGAGGAGCCATGCGACCTATTCCTCGCCCACTACGCGGCGCCGGTGCCCCCGGTCATCAAAGCTCTCCTAGGCGGCTCACATGCACCGCTCTCATACCGCCATGCCAAGCTGTTCTTTCGCCAGATCAGCATCGCCCTTGCTCGGCAAGGAGCTCCCCTGGGTTGGGTGGCGCCCAAGGCCGACCTGACCTTCGACTCGGAAGATCACCCCGTCACCACCGCCTGTTCGGGTGCGCTCCCAATGCTCCGCACGCCCACCATCTGCCAAGTGGTCGTCACCAAAACCCTCATCGACGATGGTGCCGGCCTCAACGTGCTCTCGGTGGAGGCCTTCAGCCTCCTCCACGTACCACTGGAGCGGCTCCAACCCAGCAAGCCCTTCTCGGGCGTCGTAGGCGGTTCCTCCAGTCCCCTGGGGCAGATCCGCCTTACCGTGACCTTTGGCACCCGCGACAACTACTGCATGGATCTGGTCGACTTCGACATCGCTCACATCAAGATGGCTGTGGAAGCGTAGAAAAGACAGCCTTCCTGGCCCCATGTGGGGTATACTGCTACACTTGCATGACGTTCGGGTTGCGCAACACGGGCGCGACCTTACAATGGCTGATGCACATTGCCTTGGGCCGGCATCTTGGGAGAAACGTCGAGGCTTACATCGACGACATTGTGGTGAAATCTCGGGAGGCAAGGACCTTGATCCAGGACTTGGAGGAGACCTTCGCGAGCCTTCGCCAGGTAGACCTGCGACTCAACTCGGAGAAGTGAGTTTTCGGCGTCCCTTATGGCAAGCTGCTAGGCTTCTTTGTGTCCCACACGGGGATCGAGGCCAACCCGGAGAAGGTCAAGGCAATCGAAGACACGAGTCCGCCGCAAACCCTTAGAGAAATGAAGAAGCTCGCCGGTCGCGTGACTGCGTTAGGACGCTTCATCTCCAAGCTGGGGGAGTGCGCTCTACCTTTCTTCATGCTGATGAAGAAGAAGGGCCCATTTGAGTGGACACAGGAGGCCGACCAAGCGTTTCAAGACCTCAAGAAATACCTGACCAGCCCTCCCGTGATGGTGGTGTCGCGCCCTCTCGAGCCCCTGGCGCTCTACCTTGCCGCCACTCCCTACTCCGCCAGCGCAGACCTGGTGGCGGTTCAGGAGGAGCGCCAGGCTAAGGCCGCGTCCCGCCCAGCCACGGCCTCAGCCGGGGCGACACAAGACCAGAAAGCCTCACGAGGACCACGACAATGGCGGTAGGGGACCAAGCTCAGCAGGAAGATGCCCCCAGGGCTGAAGAGGCCCCACCAAGCGACCAGGTGCTGGGGGCTCTATTATCTCAGGAATTGCATCAACCTCCGGAAGAAGCAGGCCGCGTCAGCACACGCACCCTCGTCGAGCATCCAGTGTACTTCATCAGCACGGTGTTGCGGGATGCAAGGGCACGATACCCCATTCCTCAGAAGCTCTTACTCGCGCTCTTGGTGGCCTCGCATAAGCTGCAGGAGTACTTTCAAGGTAACCCCATCAATGTCGTCTCGGCCTACCCGTTGGAGAGGGTACTCAGGAGCCCCAACTCCGCTAGGAGAGTTGCCGAATGGAACATCGAGCTGCAGGCATTTCAGTTGGAGTTCAGTACAACCAGGGTCATCAAGGGAGCCGCACTTGCTGATTTCGTGGCTAAGTGGACGGACGCACCAGAGCTCAAGATGGGCGAGGATCGGTCTCTCTCCCTAGGAAGTGAGGCACCGGATGGCTGGGTCATGTATTTTGATGGTGCCTTCTCGCGGCAGGGCGCAAGGGACAGTGCAGTGCTTATATCACCCACTCAGGACAAGCTCTACTACAGCGTACAGCTTTGCTTCTAGCAGGGCGAGAAGGTCTCCAACAACATAGCAGAATACGAGGGCCTCATAGCGGGCCTGAAAGCTACATCAGTACTAGGAGTGAAGTGCCTCATCATCAAGGGTGATTCACTACTCCTCATCAACTTCTCCAACAAGGTGTACGAGCAAAAGGACGAGCACATGGAAGCATATCTCGCGGAAGTACGCAAGATAGAGAAGCAGTTCTAGGGGCTGGAGTTGCAGCATGTGCCCCGCGGCACCAACCAAGAGGCTGATGACATCGCCAGGAGGGCGTCCAAACGGCTGCCTCAGGAGCCTGGTGTTTTTGAGGAACAGCTCTTCAAGCCATCGGCGTCACCACCACTTTCAAGAACGGCACACCCTCGGGAAGAACTCCCTTAGTCACCTGCCACAGGAGCCCCGGCATGTGGCCCGACCTCGGGAGCACGCCTACTCTTGGCGCTGGTGCCTCAGGAGGGATGCTGGACCAAGGAATTCAAGGAATACCTGACGCAAGGGACACTGCCGGAGAAGGAGGAGGACGCGGAGCGCGTGGCCGGGCAGGCCACGGCCTACTGCATCCAAGACGGTGAGTAATACCGGAGGCGGCCGAATGATGTTTCCCTATGTTGCATCTCTAGGGAACGGGGGAAAGAGCTGTTGGCCGACATACATGGTGGAGATTGCGAACACCACTCGTCGTCACGGACCCTCGTCGGCAAGGCATTTCGCAGCGGATTCTATTGGCCTACGGCACTCAACGACGCAACCGAGCTGGTGAAGTCCTACGAGGCCTACAAATTCCATGCCAAGCAGATCCATCAGCCAGCTCAGGGCCTACAGACCATCCCGCTCTCATGGCCGTTCGCAATCTGGGGGCTGGATATGTTGGGCCCATTCTCTTGAGCGCCCGGGGGCTACCTCTACATCGCCGTCGACAAGTTCACCTAGTGGGCGGAGGTAGAAGCCGTCCGCACCATCACAGCCGACTTCATGGTCAAGTTCATCAAAGGCCTCGTGACCCGGTTTGGGGTCCCTAACTTCATCATCACTGACAACGGTTCGCAGTTCACTTGCAATCTCTTCAAGGCGTATTGTGCTAAGCTTGGAACGCTGATCTGCTACGCTTCAGTGGCGCACCCCCAGAGCAATGGCCAGCCGAGCACGCCAACACAGAGGTCCTGAGGGGCCTCAAGACAAGGACCTTCAAGAAGAAGATGGAGGCCTACGGCAGGGGCTGGCATGACGAGCTCCAGTCTGTGCTATGGTCCATCCGCACTACCGCCACCAAGCCAACGGGCGACACCCCGTTCTTCCTCGTCTACGGAGCAGAAGCGGTTCTCCCTCACGAGGTCAGGCATCGCTCCGCGTGGGTCCTGACATTTGATGAGGCGCAACAGGACGCCATGTGGGGGATGAACCTCGTGCTGGGGGAGGAACGCCACCGTGAAGCCACTCTACGGGCAGCAAGATACCAGCAGGCGCTGCAACATCCACCCAAGGACGCTCGAGGTTGGTGACCTCGTCCTGAGGTGGGTGCTCTCCAGGGAAGGGCTGCATAAGCTCTAAACCATGTGGGAGGGCCGGTTCAAGGTCGTCCATGTCTCTAGGCCTGGCGCCGCGCGCCTCGAGACCCAGGATGGGGTACCCATCCCGACGCCTGGAAGATCCAGCACCTCCGGAAGTTCTACCCCTGAAGAAAGGCCCGGTGCCTGTGAAAAAGGACCAGTGCCTGTGAAGCTCGCCGCCCGTGACCCCCGAAGAAAGGCACGGTGCCTGTGAAGAAGTCCCAGTGCCTATGAAGCTCGCCGCCCATGACACTCTCACGTAATAATGAGTGGGGTTGTACACGCCCCGGAGTCTCAAGAGTGCTGCCCTTGGGCCTCGGGGGCTCCCTCCCACGCCCAGTGGCAGCACTTAGCTCCACGGTGGTGAGAAGACGTCGAAGACTAGACTAGGTGTCGGACGCGGCTTTTCATTTGCTTTCTGCAGTTGGCTCGCTCTTCCTTGTTTGAACCTTGATTAAAGTTGCTTCCAGTGTTCTTTATCGGCTCTATTCCATCGCCTTCTGCATCCGTTTTCTGTCTTCAGCTCTTTGTCTGACTTGCTCTCTCTTCCAGTGTTCTTTACGGGTGCCCTCATGAGCCTTTTTCTTCTGATTTTTGTGAGGATCTCTCGTTCGAATTCGCAGTGGGAGCACCCCTCTCAATCCGTGCCCCTCGGGTACTGCGACATGAAGCGTCGGGCCACGGCCGGCAGCACTTGCGACCAGGGTTCAAAAAATGATAGTCTCTTAATGAGTTTTTTGTAGCTCTTAAGGCACCCGACAAGGCCTAAAGCGGGCACCTCGTGAGGTGGAAACTACTTCAAACGTGCCAAGCTAAGTTGTTCCTACATGTTGACGTACAACAACGACGCCATGACACAGCACAGGAACAATAAATGCAGCATGTTAACTAGGAAATTCATAGTTTGTTGCATGCCCCCATGGGGCCCCATACTTGTCTCTCTCAATGCAGGAAGGAAAACAAAACAAAAGCAGCACACGCCTTGTAGCAGTTCGCGAGGAGGGATCTACCGAGACCTCCTGAAGCTCAGCCGGACCCCGCCTCGCGCTTCACTGGAGAGTGGCGATGGGACGACCCGTTGCCGCCCTCGAGGCAGGCGCGGTGCTTGGTCGTAGCCACCGCTGGAGGAGCTGTCACCATAGGAAGACCGCCATAGCTTGACAAGCCGCGGTCGCCGCCGGGAGCAAGTCCGCCTTCACCCTCATCACGGGCGTCGCTAAGACCGAGCACCTCGTCACTGTCGTTGTCTTCAGGGCAGCACCCAATGCGGCGGCCATCCTCTCTGAACACCCTCACATAGAGGGTCACGTCGCCATTGTACCTAAAATGGAGGGTGCACTATCTGCCCAGACCACGCGCGCGGGCAAATGTCTGCCAGCCTTGGGCCAAGGCTGCGTTCCCGGAGATGGAGACCTCCACCGCGACCCAGGAGGCCCTGCTGCAGCAGCCATCCACTTGCAACTAGAGCCCACCTGGGCCAGTGGCCGGCAGCTCACTGACGAAGAAGCGCGAGAGCTGAAGCCAGTTGCCGGCCCAGTTTTCCAACCACACGACGTACTCCGACAGCACCTTCGCCTAGTGGAAGCGCGGCCGGGGAGGCCACATAGCCACAACACGCCTTCCTCCACCAACGGGGCTGCCTCGACATGGGCGACCCCCACCACATGAAGGGCCACCGCCGCGACCGCGGGAAGCCACGGCGGGGGTCGCGGAGTGCTTGCGATGGCGACCGCATCCGCTCTTGGGCGGAGGAGAGTCGGGCCCTTCCTGGCGAGCCTTCCCCTTCTCCGCGGCCAAAAACGTCTTCGCAGGCACCATGGGGGGCGCTACAAGCAATAGAGCGAGGGAGGAGAAGAGAGCAGAATGGGAAGAGATGGGCGGCGGGGGCTCTCACCCCTCCTCATTTATAGATCAAGGGAGGCCAACCGTCGACCTCCACAATCAGAGGTAATGATGCCCCTTTTGTGCATGCAGCTGGGACTCGTCAAGTCGGGCAGTTGCCGATGCAGCGTGGGGAAGCGGAGACGCCCACGTCCAATCAGTCGCCACATGTCGACCAAGGCTGCAGGATATTGGGGCCCGCGGCGCTCCGCACTTGCCCTTTGGCTTCGCCGCTAAGCCAAGTCCGAGCGCACCTTGGGCCCGGGGGCTACTGTCGGTGTTCTAGGAACGAGGGTCCCCAGACTTGCCTGCCTACGTCCTGCAGCGTGGCTCCACCAGTGGCCCAGTACGGCCCGTCTTCGTCAACCAACGCTCAAGACCCTCGCGGGGGGCCAAGCCTCACGAGGCGGACGACACGAGGCGTCCTCAGGAGTGGCCTCACCAGACAGGCTCGCGAGTAGGTGGAGAGATCAAGGCAAGGGGGACCTCGCGATGTTCCCGTGACGAAAGCCATGATGACCAAGGCCAGGTGGGCGCCAACGCGTGCAGTGTCCTCGTTTCCCCTTTGGTGCGAAGGGGGCAAGCGCAGCCGCAGAGTACCGAGGCATCAGGCAAAGGTTTCCATATTGGTGCAACAAGACGAAGACCAGCAGGACAGCAGGGCGGAGGTCATCGTGGAGCCCAAGACGGCGTCACCACCAGTGCCTTTGACAGGCGAAGACCATGTTTAATCAGGATAGCTTGTACTAGCTATCCCCTTTCAAAGCGGCAGTTATTAGATCCCTTCCCGCTCAATATTTGGGGAGAGGACCAGGGCCTCTATAAATAGGACTAGCCACCGCAGTAGAAGCGGATTGATCGATTCCTCCCCGAGCAACCCACCAAGCACAAGAACACCTCTCCTCAGGAGGCTGTTCTTCCCTTGTACTATTCGTCACCAGCCCAAGAGGCAAGCCACCACCACCACACAGGAGTAGGGTATTACACCACAACGGTGGCCCGAACATGTATAAATCTTGTGTCTCTTGTGTTGTGAGTTCATCGAGCTAAGCTTAGAGATCGTGGCGAGGCTGAGAGCGAGATTCGATAGGGGGAAATCTTCGTGCGCACCCCAGTGTTTGAACCTCAAGGGTTTTGCCAGAACCCGAAATCCGACACTTCCGGAAGTCGATGGTTCTATAGTAGTACTTCTGGCAATCTCACACGAAATGAACTGTTGCACGTCCACCGCTTGTAAGCAAAAGTTTCTCCTCGTGCTGCGAGCCACCACGCACGCGTTGGCGAGGGAGAAGGCATAATCAAGCTTCTCGTCGTTCTGCGAGTTGACGGCACACATCAAAGTTATTTAGTACGTACTCTCTCCAAAAAAGGGCTGACCATGTCATGGCTACCATCCCGTGCTCCGTCGTTGAGTACGTGCACTATTCATGTGCCATCGAGGAGAAAAAATATTGCGTAGTTGGTGCCATCGAAGTGCACAACTCACTTACGCACTGCTTATCTGATTATCTCTATTTTCTTGCATGACACGTGCACCTTGATGCTAGATGTCTCACGTGTTGGCAAAAAGATGAACAAAGCTCACGTAAAAGAAAAGAGTTGAAGAACATAGATTCCCGACGACCGAGAAGGAGCAAGGAACCTCGTGGTGGAGCGTGTGCAAGGAACCTTGCACGTTTCCCTCTGTTTTTTGCCGCCTTCCCACCTATAAACAAATAAAAGAACATGAACTCTTCGCTAACCACTAGAAATGATACATCAGGATGCTAAGTTGAAGATGTTTTATAGTTTATATTGATAACAATGCAACAAGCCACGCATGTACAGGATGCATGCAGCCACGCATGTACACACGCCAATGCACTAACTCCATCTGATCCAACTCATGCACATACGCGCACATCATGGAGCACACAACACACGTACACAACACATGCATGCACACACACTCGGCCGTAGAATGCACGTGAATAACACATGCATGCGCACACACTCGGCTGCATGGAGGCGTGCGCCATCTACGGCGACGTCTAGTTCGTCGTGCTACGCCGAAGCTCGCACACAACAGTGCCTACGCATCTCTCTCAGCACCTCTTTGCCATCGTTTCTCAATGACTAGTCGGAGATGAAGACAACAGCAACCTCGGCCATTGAGCTAGAACCGATGGAAAAACACGCACCCTGTACGCACACGAGCATGTACGGAGTTCCCACGACGTGGTGCGTCCCCAGTCGCCTCTACTCCTTCTGCGCACATTGTCTATCAAGGCGGCTACATGCCTAATGATGATGTGGGTGAGATTTTCTAGGACTCAGATGATGACGAGGAAAATATGAGACACAAGGTGATGTACACCGTCAAGGTCCACGGTCAAGGGGGTGCTAAGTGCTAAGTGCTTAGATGTGCTTAGATGAGGTGCTAAGTGCATTAAATGGCTTGGTAACTCAAGTCTTCAACGCATAGGTGCTTAGTCTATTGTTGCTAAGCTTGCTTCATTTAATTAGCTATATTCTCAAAACTGTCTTTCCACCTTTTCTTCCTGCGGTCACCAAACTAGTCTCTCTCTTCTCAATTAACTTGCCACATCATATTTTATGCCTACGTGGCAGGTTTAGTAGCTATACATGGTGGAGCACTAGGAGAGACTAAGGCTAGTCATAGTGGGGAGTAACTTATACTGTAACATATTACTATGTTACTCCAAACATCTTTATAAACCGGAAAGGAGGGAGTAGTAACATAGACTAGTGTCATATGCATGGAACTACTAGTGAGTATGGCAGCAGATGATATTTCCCCATCCGGACCGATCCCAAGTTGGCTTCTCACCTTCTTGGCCCAACAAAAACCCCTCCCCCCTCCTGCGCGCGCTTCTCGCCCGGCGCCAACTGAGTCCGCCACTCCACATTGATGGCTAGTCAGAGAGACGCGACCTCTCACTGTTTCCGCCATTGAAGCGGCGCGCCGACCGAGGGCACCGCCCGCTGCATGCCCGACATTTTATACTACACAGTGGAGAGTAACTTTAGAGCAAGTACTACAATTAGATGACATAAGAAGGCTATAAGGATTTAAATATAGTATATGTGCTTAGTTGAAGGAGAGAGAAGAGGAGAGAGAAGACAAGCGGATTGTAAACTTGTAGCCGGTTGTAGTCCGCATCATTACTTTGATGTTTGCAATTGTCGTCATGATCTATTTACTGCTGATTCGGATTAAATCTCATAGTAAATTGCTCATATATTCAATCCAATCCAAAAACCTGATTATAAGCAATTTACTACGAGTGGTTTTGCTGCACTTTTGAAGCGGCCTACTTTTAAGGAGGTGCAATATAAAAGGTGGCGCACAAGAGCAGTATATTGGTTTCAGATCATGTACTGCTATCACGCCACTAAGAGTAAGCCTGAGGGCGATCTTAATCCTACTCAACAGGAAGCTTTTGAGAACATGGATACCCTCTTCAAAGCCGCCCTCCTGAGTGTTCTTGATGATTCCATTGTGGATTCATATATGTCGTTTGACAGTGACAAAGACATGTGGGCTGCGCTCAAGGCCACGTTTGGGCCCTCGGGCGCTGGCAACGAGTTGTACGTCATGGAGCAATTCTGTGACTACAAGATGACTGATGAGCACTCTGTTGTTCACCAGACTCATGAGATACAGTCACTCTCTAAGGAACTTGAGTACTTTAAGTGTGTTTTGCTGGTCAAATTTGTTGCTGGGACCATCATTGCCAAGCTTCCACCTTCATGGAACGATTTTGCTACTTCTCTGAAAAATAAGAGACACGAGTTTTCTGTTTTGGATCTCATTAGCACTCTTGATTTTGAAGAGAAGGCGAGAGCAAAAGACACACGTGCTCGGGTCACTGAGGGAGCTTCTAGTGCCCACATGGTACACGAGAAGAACTTCTAGCCCAACCAGCCCCAAAACAACAAGAACAAATCTCAGGGGAAAGGCAAGTTTGGTGCAAAGAACAAGTCGTCACATTCTACCAACTTCAAGAAGAATTCTCATAACGGGAAGGGATACAAACCTGAATTTTGGTAGCACCGCACAAATTTTATATGGCTGCATCTACCTGCTGTCAGCTAACCTCATGGTGCTCCAGGTATTCTGACATTCGTAACTAGGTACAATGACCACCGCAAGATGAAATTAGCTTATTCATACATTGACTTGCTGAATGCAGTACGGAACCATCCTGTCATGTGTGGAGGTGCAAACAAGCAGTGCATCCGAAGGTCGAAATCAACCAAGGACTTATGAAATTACATATAATGTTCCTCAGGCAGGTTAGTATCCCCTTCGTCCAGATGATCGTGTTTTGTCATGCCGAGCTATTGATATGTGCCACTGTTTTGCAACACGATTTCAGTATAGCTACTATTTTCCTATCTTTTCAGATTCAGGACAATGAAGATGATTTCAGGGGAACTGCACAATATGGACTCATGTTGAGTCATCTCTATTGTCTCTTGTGTTTGCTGCAAATGTGTCAGCATCAATTGCAAGATGAGGCAGCTAGCTAGCCGTGGAGTTGCCAACATGCTCAAAGTGCTCGCAACATTGAGAAGAAACAAGCATCCCTAGGAAATTAATGCATGCGCAGAGAGGCCCTTTCCTCAGAGAAGCATCAACCGATTTTCTTTATTTCCACACCTTCTCACAACTTTGTATTTGTTATAGTATGGTGAATCATTGAAATGCATAAACATGCTGAAATTTTGTTCTTCTGAATGTTAGTATGTATACCGTATCTTTTGAAGCTTAATTTAATGTGAGTGTCTGCATCCAGTACCGCATCCTCTAATTTGGTGGATGCCAAGTTGAAAATGGTTACCAATGAGTAGCCATAAGCTGGAGGCATCTCTTTTTTTCTTTCGAATGGGCAATAAGCTGGAGAGTGTCTCGGGCTGCCTCTAGCACAAGGCCCTCCAGTACGAAAACGGGCAGCCGACTAGGCCGATCCAAAAGCCTATCCATCTTAAAGCCCATTTGATTTTGTTTTTTGCAAGGAGAAGCCCATATTTCTTGAAGAGGGGGCGATCCATGAAAAACCCTCCTTCCTCCTCGCTTCCAGTTATAATCCCTCCATACGGGTTTATTAGGCCCATGAGCCAATTGCTAAGACCAAGAAGATGCACACAGATTCGCTCAAAAAAATAAAAAAAAGAAGATGCACATAGAGAAAATTAATCTCCTTAATTTACTCCATAACCACCCTATTAAATAGGCCTAGTAACAAACCAGGCGCATGCAGTGGCCAGCTGGCACATGCATCCTACATGCATGGCCAGTCAGCCAAATCCATGTGCCAGGTCCAATGCAGCAACGCAAAAGAAGAGAGTGGTTCTTGGGAAAAAGCGAGTAGTTAGTGCAGCGGGCCTTATAAACACGAACAACTCGCTCTTCCGCTTCTGTTTCCCCCCAATTCCCCCCGCTCCCCAATCTTCCTCACTCGTCCAGAAAACCCCCGCTCACCTTCTTCCTTACTCGTACAGAAAATGCCTGCTCCTCTTCTTCCACTCGTACAGAAATCCCCAACCCTCCTTCTTACCCACTCGCACTGCCACTAGGCTCGTCTCTGGCTACTCTTCTCAAACCCGTGAGCTCGGCGCGATGCCCAGAAGGAAAATGGAGTCGGATGGCCCCATCGCCAAGAAGATGAGGCTGCCGCCAGCAGCGATGTCGGTTGTAGATCCTGCACCCGGTAGCGCGGGGAGAAGCGGCGAGCCCCCCCCCCCACCCGGATCTGCGGAACCGGTAGAATCTCCGGTGGACCGCATCAGCGATCTCCCGGACATCATCCTTGAGGAGATCATCTCGCTTCTCCCCTCCAAGGATTGCTGCCTCACACAAATCCTCTCAACTCTGTGGCGCCCTCTATGGCGCACCGCGCCCCTCAATCTCGACCATCGTCAGATATCTGTCCTTCCTGAATTTGATCTCCTCAGAGCGATCGTCTCCTCTCACCAGCAGGGTCCCGTTCAATGCCTCTACATCCCGACATGCTACCTGCTATCCATATCCGGCACGGTGGACGCTTGGCTGAATTACCCTGAATTCGGAAAACTCCGGCAGTTTGAGTTGTACCATTACCACAAAAGTTTCATACCACAAACACACCAAGAATTCGTGCCCACACCACCATTGTCCATCTCGCGGTTTTCCTCCTCTCTCCACACCGCCACCTTCGCCCGGTACCATCTACCAGATGACCTGGTACAAATGCTTCAACTCCCAATGCTAAAAATACTTTCGCTTGTGGTGGTTTATCTGTCAGAGGCCTCACTGTACAGCGTCATCCACTCTAGTTGCCCTGACCTGGAGCGCTTGCTGATTGTATTGGGAATAGAAATCCGTATTAGTTGTCTCCAAATAACGTCGCCTCACCTTAAAAGCATTGGAATTTGTTTTGAAGGACAACAACTCATCATCAAAGATGCCCCTTCACTTCAAAGGTTGCTCCTTGATAATTTTTATAGACCTTCACAAATAACTGTCGTCTCTACGCCGAAACTGGAGACCTTGGGTGCAATTCATGACCCGTTTAATGATCACAAGGAGTTGGTGTTTGGCTCCTCACTTTTTCAGGTACCGTATATTATCATCTACACATTTGTAATCATAAGCTGCATTTTTCATTTATGCGCATAAGTTTTATATCATCTTGGAGTACACTTTGGGGTACTAATACTATGTTATATGCTCAATGAAGAGTT
The DNA here is from genome assembly GCF_018294505.1 of Triticum aestivum. Taxonomy (NCBI): domain Eukaryota; kingdom Viridiplantae; phylum Streptophyta; class Magnoliopsida; order Poales; family Poaceae; genus Triticum; species Triticum aestivum. Next base: position 341,803,309 of record NC_057804.1, read on the forward strand.
CGTCCACTGAAAGCCTATCAATGTTGCTGGATTCTGTCAACATTATATATATCAGAATGTTTAGCTTTGATCTGAAGATTATTATTGGCTTGCTGCGATGCTTTCGATCTATGGAGAATTTATATATAGAGGTGATGATTTCATGCACATCGAAAGCACGTATATGTTGTACTAGAATTAACTATTCAGCTGTCGTTCTTTCGACATACTCTTTTTTCAGACCTTAACTGTTTTCAATCTTCATGCCTACTTAGGCAGAACCACATGGAGCAAAATGATATGTCTCCGTCGTATCTATAATTTTTTATTGTTCCATGCCAACATTTTACAACTTTCATATACTTTTGGCAACTTTTTATACTATTTTTGGGACTAACATGTTGTTCCAGTGCCCAGTGCCAGTTCCTGTTTGTTGCATGTTTTTTGTTTCGCAGAAAACCCATATTAAACAGAGTCCAAACGTGATAAAAATGGACGGAGAATATTTTCGGAATATTTATGATTTTTGGGAAGAAGAATCAACGCGAGACGATGCTTGAGGGGCCCATGAGGCAAGGGGTGCACCCCAGGGGGTGGGCACGTCCCTGACCCTTGTGGGCACCCCGTAAGGCGGTTGCTGCTCTTCTTTTGCTGCAAGAAAGCTAATTTCCAGAAAAAACATGTTGAAGGTTTCAATCCAATCTGAGTTACGGATCTCTGGATATATAAGAAACGGCGAAAGGGCAGAATCAGGAATGCAGAAACAGAGAGAGACAGAGAGACAGATCCAATCTCGGAGGGGCTCTCGTTCCTCCCACGACATGGATGTCAGGACCCCGACTCAATGCCACATCGATCTAGCATGTAACACCTCATATCACTTTGCGTCCTCACGCACGGTATCCCCACGGGTGTCGCCTTACCTTTGCCTGGGACCGTTTGTGCCTTTTGGCACATGTATATGATAGTGTCGCTAGCATCCATATGATAAGGAGTCCGGGCTGACATGGCTAGTCGTAAACCCAAAGTGGCACATGTTGGGGAACGTTGCAGAAAATTAAAAATTTTCCTACGGTTTCACCAAGATCCATCTATGAGTTCATCCTAGCAACGAGTCAAGGGAGAAGCATCTACATACCACTTTGTAGATCGCGAGCGGAAGCGTTCAAAAGAACTGGGTTGAAGTAGTCGTTCTCGTCGTGATCCTATCACCGGAGATCCTAGCGCCGAACGGACGGCACCTCCGCGTTCAACACACATACGGAGCGGATGACGTATCCTCCTTCTTGATCCAACAAGGGGAAAGGAGAGGTTGATGATGATGGCTCCAGCAGCAGCACAACGGCGTGGTGGTGATGGAACAGCAGCACTCCGGCAGGGCTTCGCCAAGCATGTGACGGAGGAGGAAGAGGTGTAGCAAGGGGGAGGGGCGCCAGGACTTCAGGGTGCACCTGCCCCTCTCCCCCCTCCCTTTATATAGGCCCCCAGGGGGGGGGCGCCAGCCCTGGGAGATTCAATCTCCCAAGGGGGCGGCGGCCAAGGGGGGAGGAGTGCCCCCCAAGGCATGTGGTGCGCCCCCCCACCCTAGGGTTTCAACCCTAGGCGCAAGGGGTGGGCCTAGGGGGGCGCACCAGCCCACTATGGGCTGGCTCCCCTCCCACTTCAGCCCATGGGGCCCTCCGGGATGGGTGGCCCCACCCGGTGGACCCCTGGGACCCTTCCGATGGTCCCGGTACAATACCGGGTGACCCCGAAACTTTCTCGATGGCCGAAATACCACTTCCTATATATAATTCTTTACCTCCGGACCATTCCGAAACTCCTCGTGACGTCCGGGATCTCATCCGGGACTCCGAACAACATTCGGTATACTGCATACTCATATTCATACAACCCTAGTGTCACCGAACCTTAAGTGTGTAGACCCTACGGGTTCGGGAGACACGTAGTCATGACCGAGACGGCTCTCGGGCAATAACCAACAGCGGGATCTGGATACCCATGTTGGCTCCCACATGCTCCTCGATGATCTCATCGGATGAACCACGATGTCGAGGATTAGAACAACCCCGTATACAATTCCCTTTGTCATTCGGTACGTTACATGCCCGAGACTCGATCGTCGGTATCCCAATACCTCGTTTAGTCTCGTTACCGGCAAGTCACTTTACTCGTACCGTAATGCATGATCCCGTGACCAAACACTTGGTCACTTTGAGCTCATTGTGATGATGCATTACCGAGTGGGCCCAGAGATACCTCTCCGTCATACGGAGTGACAAATCCCAGTCTCGATCCGTGTCAACCCAACAGACACTTTCGGAGATACCTGTAGTGCACCTTTATAGTCACCCAGTTACGTTGTGACGTTTGGTACACCCAAGGCACTCTTACGGTATCCGGGAGCTACACGATCTCATGGTCTAAGGAAGAGATACTTAACATTGGAAAAGCTCTAGCAAAACGAACTACACGATCTTGTGCTATGCTTAGGATTGGGTCTCGTCCATCACATCATTCTCCTAATGATGTGATCCCGTTGTCAATGACATCTAATGTCCATAGCCAGAAACCATGACTATCTGTCGACCAACGAGCTAGTCAACTAGAGGCTCACTAGGGACATGTTATGGTCTATGTATTCACACGTGTATTATGATTTCCGGATAATACAGTTATAGCATGAATAAAAGACAATTATCATGAACAAGGAAATATAATAATAACCCTTTTATTATTGCCTCTACGGCATATTTCCAACACTCTCCCACTTGCACTAGAGTCAATAATCTAGTTACATTGTGATGAATCGAACACCCATAGAGTTCTGGTGTTGATCATGTTTTGCTCACGAGAGAGGTTTAGTCAACGGATCTGCAACATTCAGATCCGTATGTACTTTGCAAATATCTATGTCTCCATCTTGAACATTTTCTCGGATGGAGTTGAAACGACGCTTGATGTGCCTGGTCTTCTTGTGAAACCTGGGCTTCTTGGCAAGGGCAATAGCTCCAGTGTTGTCACAGAAGAGTTTGATCGGCCCCTACGCATTGGGTATGACTCCTAGGTCGGTGATGAACTCCTTCACCCAAATAGCTTCATGCGCTGCCTCCGAGGCTGCCATGTACGCCGCTTCACATGTAGATCCCGCCACGACGCTCAGCTTGCAGCTGCACCAGCTTACTGCTCCACCATTCAACATATACACGTATCTGGTTTGTGACTTAGAGTCATCCAGATCTGTGTCGAAGCTAGCGTCGATGTAACCCTTTACGACGAGCTCTTCGTCACCTCCATAAACGAGAAACATGTCATTTGTCCTTTTCAGGTACTTCAGGATATTCTTGACCGTTGTCCAGTGTTCCTTGCCGGGATTACTTTGGTACCTTCCTACCAAACTTACGGCAAGGTTTACATCAGGTCTGGTACACAGCATGGCATACATAATAGATCCTATGGCTGAGGCATAGGGGATGACGCTCATCTCTTCTTTATCTTTTGTCATGGTCGGGCATTGAGCCGAGCTCAATCTCACATCTTGCAGTACAGGCAAGAACCCTTTCTTGGACTGATCCATTTTGAACTTCTTCAAAATTTTATCAAGGTATGTGCTTTGTGAAAGACCTATGAGGCGTCTTGATCTATCCCTATAGATCTTGATGCCTAATATGTAAGCAGCTTCTCCAAGATCCTTCATTGAAAAACACTTATTCAAGTAGGCCTTAATACTGTCCAAGAATTCTATATTATTTCCCATCAAAAGTATGTCATCTACATATAATATGAGAAATGCTACAGAGCTCCCACTCACTTTCTTGTAAACGCAGGCTTCTCCATAAGTCTGCATAAACCCAAACGCTTTGATCATCTCATCAAAGCGAATGTTCCAACTCCGAGATGCTTGCACCAGCCCATAAATGGATCGCTGGAGCTTGCATACTTTGTCAGCGTTCTTAGGATCGACAAAACCTTCCGGCTGCATCATATACAGTTCTTCCTTAAGATGCCCGTTAAGGAATGCCGTTTTGACGTCCATCTGCCATATCTCATAATCATAGTATGCGGCAATTGCTAACATTATTAGGACGGACATAAGCTTCGCTACAGGAGAGAAAGTCTCATCGTAGTCAATCCCTTGAACTTGCCGATAACCCTTAGCGACAAGTCGAGCTTTATAGATGGTGACATTACCATCCGCGTCCGTCTTCTTCTTAAAGATACATTTGTTTTCTATCGCTCGCCGATCATCGGGCAAGTCAGTCAAAGTCCATACTTTGTTTTCATACATGGATTCTATCTCAGATTTCATGGCTTCTAGCCATTTGTTGGAATCTGGGCCCGCCATTGCTTCTTCATAGTTCGAAGGTTCACTGTTGTCTAACAACATGATTTCCAGGACAGGGTTGCCGTACCATTCTGGTGCGGAACGTGTCCTTGTGGACCTACGAAGTTCAGTAGCAACTTGATCCGAAGTACCTTGATCATCATCATTAATTTCCTCTTCAGTTGGTGTAGGCATCACAGGAACATTTTCCTGAGCTGCACTGCTATCCTGTTCAAGAGGTAGTACTTCATCGAGTTCTACTTTCCTCCCAATTAGTTCTTTCGAGAGAAACTCTTTTTCCAGAAAGGATCCGTTCTTGGCAACAAAGATCTTGCCCTCGGATCTTAAGTAGAAGGTATACCCAATGGTTTCTTTAGGGTATCCTATGAAGACGCATTTTTCCGACTTGGGTTCGAGCTTTTCAGGTTGAAGTTTCTTGACATAAGCATCGCATCCCCAAACTTTTAGAAACGACAGCTTAGGTTTCTTCCCAAACCATAATTCATACGGTGTCGTCTCAACGGATTTAGACGGTGCCCTATTTAAAGTGAATGTAGCTATCTCTAGAGTGTATCCCCAAAATGATAGCGGTAAATCGGTAAGAGACATCATAGACCGCACCATATCCAATAGAGTGCGATTACGATGTTCGGACACACCATTACGCTGAGGTGTTCCAGGCGGCGTGAGTTGTGAAACGATTCCACATTTTCTTAAGTGTGTACCAAATTCGTGAATTAAATATTCTCCTCCATGATCCGATCGTAAGAATTTTATCTTTCGGTCACGTTGATTCTCTACCTCATTCTGAAATTCCTTGAACTTTTCAAAGGTCTCAGACTTGTGTTTCATCAAGTAGATACCCATATCTACTCAAGTCATCAGTGAGAGTGAGAACATAACGATATCCTCCGCGAGCCTCAACGCTCATTTGACCGCACACATCGGTATGTATGATTTCCAACAAGTTGGTTGCTCGCTCCATTGTTCCGGAGAACGGAGTCTTGGTCATCTTGCCTAACAGGCATGGTTCGCATGTGTCAAATGATTCATAATCGAGAGACTGCAAAAGTCCATCAGCATGGAGCTTCGTCATGCGCTTGACACCAATGTGACCAAGGCGGCAGTGCCACAAGTATGTGGGACTATCGTTATCAACTTTACATCTTTTGGTATTCACGCTATGAATATGTGTAACATTACGCTCGAGATTCATTAAGAATAAACCATTGACCATAGGGGCATGACCATAAAACATATCTCTCATATAAATAGAACAACCATTATTCTCGGATTTAAATGAGTAGCCATCTCGTATCAAATGAGATCCAGATACAATGTTCATGCTCAAACTTGGCACAAAATAACAATTATTAAGGTTTATAACTAATCCCGTAGGTAAATGTAGAGGTAGCGTGCCGATGGCGATCACATCGACCTTGGAACCATTCTCGACGTGCATCGTCACCTCGTCCTTCGCCAGTCTCCGCTTATTCCGCAGCTCCTGCTGTGAGTTACAAATATGAGCAACCACACCGGTATCAAATACCCAGGAGTTACTACGAGTACTGGTAAGGTACACATCAATTACATGTATATCAAATATACCTTTAGTGTTGCCGGCCTTCTTATCCGCTAAGTATTTGGGGCAGTTCTGCTTACAGTGACCCTTCCCCTTGCAATAAAAGCAGTCAGTCTCAGGCTTGGGTCCATTCTTTGACTTCTTCCCGGCAACTAGCTTACCGGGCGCGGCAACATCTTTGCCGTCCTTCTTGAAGTTCTTCTTACCCTTGCCCTTCTTGAACTTAGTGGTCTTATTGACCATCAACACTTGATGTTCTTTCTTGATTTCAACCTCTACCGACTTCAGCATTGAAAATACTTCAGGAATGGTCTTCACCATCCCTGCATATTATAGTTCATCACAAAGCTCTTGTAGCTTGGTGGGAGCGACTGAAGGATTCTGTCAATGACCGCCTCATCCGGGAGGTTAATGTCCAGCTGGGACAGGCGGCTGTGCAACCCAGACATTTTGAGTATATGCTCACTGACAGAACTGTTTTCCTCCATCTTACAACTATAGAACTTGTCGGAGACTTCATATCTCTCGACCCGGGCATGAGCTTGGAAAACTAGTTTCACCTCCTCAAACATCTCATATGCTCCGTGTTGCTCAAAATGCTTTTGGAGCCCCGGTTCTAAGCTGTAAAGCATGCCGCACTGAACAAGGGAGTAATCATCAGCACATGTCTGCCAAACGTTCAAATTGTCTTGCAGTGCTGGGAGAGCAGGTGGGTCACCTAATGGTGCTTCAAGGACATATGCTTTCTTGGCAGCTATGAGGATGATCCTAAGGTTCCGGACCCAGTCCGTATAGTTGCTGCCATCATCTTTCAGCTTGGTTTTCTCTAGGAACGCGTTGAAGTTCATGTTGACATGAGCGTTGGCCATTTGATCTACAAGACATATTTTGCAAAGATTTTAGACTAAGTTCATGATAATTAAGTTCATCTAATCAAATTATTTAATGAACTCCCACTTAGATTTGACATCCCCTTAGTCATCTAAGTGTTACACGATCCGAGTTGACTAGGCCGTGTCCGATCATCGCGTGAGACGGACTAGTCATCATCGGTGAACATTCTCATGTTGATCGTATCTTCCATACGACTCGTGTTCGACCTTTCGGTCTCCGTGTTCCGAGGCCATGTCTGTACAAGCTAGGCTCGTCAAGTTAACCCTAAGTGTTTTGCATGTGTAAAACTGTCTTACACCCGTTGTATGTGAACGTAAGGATCTATCACACCCGATCATCACGTGGTGATTCGAAATGACAAACTTTAGCAACGGTGCACAGTTAGGGGGAAACACTTCTTGAAATTGTTGTAAGGGATCATCTTATTTACTACCATCGTTCTAAGTAAACAAGATGCATAAAACATAATAAACATCACATGCAATTATATAAAGTAGTGACATGATATGGCCAATATCATATAGCTCCTTTGATCTTCATCTTCGGGGCTCCATGATCATCTTGTCACCGGCATGACACCATGATCTCCATCATCATGATCTCCATCATCGTGTCTTCATGAGTTGTCACGCCAATGATTACTTCTACTTCTATGACTAACACGTTTAGCAATAAAGTAAAGTAGTTTACATGGCGTTCTTCAATGACACGCAGGTCATACAAAAAATAAAGACAACTCCTATGGCTCCTGCCGGTTGTCATACTCATCGACATGCAAGTCGTGATTCCTATTACAAGAACATGATCTCATACATCACAATATATCATTCATCATTCATCACAACTTCTGGCCATATCACATCACATGACAATTGCTGCAAAAACAAGTTAGACGTCCTCTAATTGTTGTTGCATCTTTTACGTGGCTGCAATTGGGTTCTAGCAAGAACGTTTTATTACCTACGAATAACCACAACGTGATTTTGTCAACTTCTATTTACCCTTCATAAGGACCCTTTTCATCGAATCCGCTCCAAGTAAAGTGGGAGAGACAGACACCCACCAGCCACCTTATGCAACTAGTGCATGTTAGTCGGTGGAACCGGTCTCACATAAGCGTACGTGTAAGGTTGGTCCGGGCCGTTTCATCCCACAATACCGCTGAAGCAAGATAAGACTAGTAGTGGCAAGCAAGTTGACAAGATCTACGCCCACAACAAAATTGTGTTCTACTCGTGCAATACAGAACTAAGCATAGACCTAGCTCATGATGCCACTGTTGGGGAACGTTGCAGAAAATTAAAATTTTTCCTACAGTTTCACCAAGATCCATCTATGAGTTCATCTTAGCAATGAGTCAAGGGAGAAGCATCTACATACCACTTTGTAGATCGCGAGCAGAAGCGTTCAAAAGAACGGGGTTGAAGTAGTTGTTCTCGTTGTGACCCTATCACCGGAGATCCTAGCGCCGAACGGACGGCACCTCCGCGTTCAACACACATACGGAGCGGATGACGTCTCCTCCTTCTTGATCCAACAAGGGGAAAGGAGAGGTTGATGATGATGGCTCCAGCAGCAGCACAACGGCGTGGTGGTGATGGAACAGCAGCACTCCGGCAGGGCTTCGCCAAGCATGTGACGGAGGAGGAAGAGGTGTAGCAAGGGGGAGGGGCGCCAGGACTTCAGGGTGCGGCTGCCCCTCTCCCCCCTCCCTTTATATAGGCCCCCAGGGGGGGCGCCGGCCCTGGGAGATTCAATCTCCCAAGGGGGCGGCGGCCAAGGGCGGAGGAGTGCCCCCCAAGGCATGTGGTGCGCCCCCCCACCCTAGGGTTTCAACCCTAGGCGCAAGGGGTGGGCCTAGGGGGGGTGCACCAGCCCACTATGGGCTGGCTCCCCTCCCACTTCAGCCTCCGGGATGGGTGGCCCCACCCGGTGGACCCCTGGGACCCTTCCGGTGGTCCCGGTACAATACCGGGTGACCCCGAAACTTTCCCGATGGCCGAAATACCACTACCTATATATAATTCTTTACCTCTGGACCATTCTAAAACTCCTCGTGACGTCCGGGATCTCATCCGGGACTCCGAACAACATTCGGTATACTGCATACTCATATTCATACAACCCTAGTGTCACCGAACCTTAAGTGTGTAGACCCTACGGGTTCGGGAGACACGTAGTCATGACCGAGACGGCTCTCGGACAATAACCAACAGCGGGATCTGGATACCCATGTTGGCTCCCACATGCTCCCCGATGATCTCATCGGATGAACCACGATGTCGAGGATTAGAACAACCCCGTATACAATTCCCTTTGTCATTCGGTACATTACATGCCCGAGACTCGATCATCGGTATCCCAATACCTCGTTCAGTCTCGTTACCGGCAAGTCACTTTACTCGTACCGTAATGCATGATCCCGTGACCAAACACTTGGTCACCGAGTGGGCCCAGAGATACCTCTCCGTAATACGGAGTGACAAATCCCAGTCTCGATCCGTGTCAACCCAACAGACACTTACGGAGATACCTGTAGTGCACCTTTATAGTCACCCAGTTACGTTGTGACGTTTGGTGCACCCAAGGCACTCTTACGGTATCCGGGAGTTACACGATCTCATGGTCTAAGGAAGAGATACTTGAAATTGGAAAAGCTCTAGCAAAACAAACTACACGATCTTGTGCTATGCTTAGGATTGGGTCTCGTCCATCACATCATTCTCCTAATGATGTGATCCCGTTGTCAATGACATCTAATGTCCATAGTCAGAAACCATGACTATCTGTCGACCAATGAGCTAGTCAACTAGAGGCTCACTAGGGACATGTTATGGTCTATGTATTCACACGTGTATTACGATTTCCGGATAATACAGTTATAGCATGAATAAAAGACAATTATCATGAATAAGGAAATATAATAATAACCCTTTTATTATTGCCTCTAGGGCATATTTCCAACAGCACAAACTTACAGGGGCAGGCATCCATGACCCAGCATCGAACGTGTCGGTCATCAGCGAGTGAATCCAGGCTGTAGCACTGGGCTAGAAGGACTCCGGTGAACCGGGCTGTAGCGGGCTAACAGGACTCCGGTATTCATCGCGAGACATTTCCCCGAAGGAACAGACACAGGAACGAAGAAGGACACATGCCGGCCAGCCTAAGTGTTCCGGAGCAGTAGCAAGCTACCATGGCTCAGCGGAAGCACTAGGAGACATTTCCCGGTAAGAGAGGCTACTAAGGATAAACAACTAGATAGTCAGATCCCACACATACCAAGCATTTCAATAACATACACACAATATGCTTGATATGTGCAAATACAACATGGCATCACAACATGACTCTACAACTCAAGTATTTTATTCAATAGGCTCCAAGGAGCGAGATATTACAAGCAGGGGTCTCATGACCCAACATTCAGAGCATACAAGTCAAAGCACAAGCGGAAGCTTAACATGTCTGAGTACAGACATCTAGAAATGAAAAAGGCTGAGAAGCCTGACTATCTACCAGATCCTGCCGAGGGCACAAGATCGTAGCTGAGGTAACAAGCTAAACATTGAAGTCCATGTGGAACTACTAGCAAGACTGAAGTCTCTCTGCAAAAACATAAATTAAGCAATGTGAGTACAAATGTACCCAGCAAGACTTACATCAGATCTATCTACATATGCATCATTATCAACAAAGGGGTGGTGGGGTTTAACTGCAGCAAGCCAGCTTTGACTCGGTGGCTATCTTGAAATACGACTGCAAGTAACTCTTTTGAGGTGGCACACACGAGTCCACATATTCACCATATCAATACACCAATATGGATCCGCTTCCGTCTCCCTACAAGAACGCCATCCATAGCACTCACGCTTATCTTGCGTATTTTAGAGTATCCACTTTCACTTGTCTATGAACTGTACAGGCAACCCAGAAGTCCTTTACCACGGACACGGCTATTCGAATAGATCATATTAACCCTGCAGGGGTGTACTTCTTCACACATGCTCTCACCACTTACCGCCATTTACATGACATGTACTCGGCAACCTTCAAGCGGAAGCCCAGCGAGGGTGTCAGCCACGACCTGACTAACACACAAGTCTCTTGTCCAGGTTTATCGCCTATTCGGGTTCCATCCGCAAGGAGATCTAGCCGGGGTGTCGCTCACGGCCCCAAACGATGTGTGCAGGGTTCCCAAGCCCACCATCCAGGTGCCACTTGGTACACCGGGCCACTGTGCCTAGTCTGTCCCAAGCCCACCTGTACCGGGTGCCACTTGGTAGACTACTAACACTACCTACAAACACCAGAAACTAGTTGCAACCCCTAGACAGAGATCATGTTGATTAATAAGTCGAGAGAGTCAAATAAGGATCCCAATGTGTGGTAGTAGTTGTTCATGGATCACAAACACATAACTCAGTCCCTGAGGACAGCTGCAATGAGACAACCCACCATGTACTCCTACATGGCCTCCCACCGCTACCTTTACCAAATCGTGTTCACACACTAAGCTCACACACAGTAGGACATGTTCACACACCTCCAATTCATCCCCGATGAATCAGACCTGACTCAACTCTAAGCAGTAGCAGGCATGACAAACAAGCATGAATGAGTAGGCACATCAGGGCTCAAACAACTCCTACTCATGCTAGTGGGTTTCATGTATTTACTGTGGCAATGATAGGTCATGGAGAGGAAAGGGGTTCAACTACCGCAGCATGTAACAGTTGAATCATTGTTGTCCTAATGTAATAAAAGAGAGCAGGAGCATGAGAGGTGGATTGTATCAGAATGAACATGGGGGTTTTGCTTGCCTGGCACTTCTGAAGATAGTATAGCTCTTCATCGATGTCATCGATCTCATCGTCGGTATCACGTCTATCAAGAGGGGACAAATACCGGCAACACAAAAGGGAACACAATCAATGCAATGCACAATATGATGCATGATCATGACATGGCATAATGAGTGTGTTGGGCAAATGCAACTATAAACCAGATTAAATGAAGTTGGTTTGAACCAAGGGTTCAAATTCCAACTCCACATGTGATTATTTAAATGCCATTCATTTCATTGTCCTAAACAGTAGTGATAAGTTGTTCTAACATGCATGAAAATGGTGCAGATGGATAGATTGGATTTTGCTGATCATTTTTCATATACAAATTATTTCATTTGGAGTTACAGTTGAATTTCTATGAATTTTAGAAGTTTTAGCTATTTTCTGAAATTTCCTGTATAAGAATAAATCCAGTAAATGATTTATTGCGTCAGCATTGCATCATGGTGGCGTCAGCAGTCAACGGGGACGGTCCAGGTCAAACCTGACGTGTGGGGGCCACACGTCAGTGGCACATGAACTAATCCCGGTCAAACCCAGCGCTGACTTGGGTTTGACCAGGGGTAGGGCCCACTGTCAGTGGATGTAGGGTGCTTAGCTAGCTGGGTTAGCGCCTAATGACGGAGCCACGTCAGCTCGCTGGAGTTTGGCCAGCGGTGACCATTACGCACGGCGGAGATGCTACTGGGTGGCGCTAGGGGCTGCGGCTGGGTGCGCTTAGGGCACCAGGAGGGAGCCCGTGCTCCCGCGGATCCAGCGGAGGCGGTAGCAGGTCGCGAGGCGGGCTGTAGCGGCGGCAGCGGCAAGTTGGGCGGCGGCCCAAGTTTGGGCAACGATGGCTACGGCGCTGCGGTGCATGGCAAGACGAGCTAGCGGCTGAGTTCGAATTTTGGGAGGAACCTGAGCACGACGACGAGCTCAGGTGCGAGCTACGGTGTCCGTAGCCACGACGGCGATAGATCATGGCACCGGCGAGCTTCGGAGCTCATGGGAATGGCATCTATGGCGAGAAACAGACCACGGGGCCAGGGGGAAACGGTGGAGGAGCTCACCATGAACTCGAGGAGGGGCTCGGCTTGCTCGTGGACGACCTGGGGCAGACGAATCGGCCGGCGGCATCTCGGATGCCTGAGGTTGAAGAAGACGGCGGTGACGGCGGAGCAGGCCTCCCGGCGACGTGTAGCTCGATGGAGAGGGCGAGGGCGTCGAGGCGGAGCTCGGGGATGCGTTGGAGAGGCTTGGGGATGGCCGTGGCCATGGTGGTGCTCGTCGGCGGCGGAGGCTGCGCTCGGTCGTGTGCGAGGAGAGAGCAGAGGAGGGGGATGAGCGAAGAAGAGTGAGGGAGAGAGGCAGGGAGGTGCGTGGCACCACCAGAGAAAGCCAGGGCGTCGAGGGGGAGCGGCAAGCAGGAGGTGGCCGGGGCGCTTGTGCGCGCATGGCGGCCATACGCTCTCCTGCCCACTGGTAGGAGGTGGAAGACGACACGGAGGAGCCCCTGGTGGGATGGGCTGGTTTTGACTGGCTGGGCTGCTACAATGCCAAGCCAGGTGGGCTTCGCTAGGTAAGTGCCAGGTAAGTTCTCTCTCTCTTTCTCTTTATTTATGTTTTCTATTTTGTTATTTTGTTCTGGGCTTTATTAAAAATAGTTAGACACCTTCAAAAATCTTGAAAATAATCATAGGCTCTGTTTAGATTATTTCCAACAGCCCACACTTATTTCCAGAATTATTTGAGCATTTAAAATATTTACTAGCATTTAAATGCCCAAATGCAAAGTACATATGATTTAATTCAGTGACCAAATATGTCATGGAAAAATGTGCAACACCTCTGGTTATGGTTCTATCATTTTCCAGAAATGATGAACATTTTTGAAAGCCATTTGGGTTCACTGAAAATATTTTTAGGTTGAACCTATTTGAATTCCATTTGGTACTAGGGTTTGGACATCCCCATTTCAGGTTTCTTTCAAAGTTTAAACATGATGCACACATGAAGTTAGCCTAGTGCAATGCCAAAAGCTAGGGATGTGACAATGGAGATCAAGGACTAGAGGCTAAACCCTTCTCCCATCTATGGAGAAGGTCAAGGAAGAAGAAGAAGAAGGTGGGCTCTCCCCCTCTCTCCCGGTGGCGCCGAAACGCCGCCGGGGCCATCATCATCACCGTGATCTACACCAACATCTCCGTCATCTTCACCAACATCTCCATCACCTTCCCCCATCTATCTACAGCGGTCCACTCTCCCGCAACCCGCTATACCCTCTACTTGAACATGGTGCTTTATGCTTCATATTATTATCCAATGATGTGTTGCCATCCTATGATGTCTGAGTAGATTTTCGTTGTCCTTTCGATAATTGGTGAATTGCTATGATTGGTTTAATTTGCTTGTGGTTATGTTGTTGTCCTTTTGTGCCCATCATAGGAGCGCGCGCGTGGATCACACCATAGGGTTAGTTGTATGTTGATAGGACTATGTATTGGAGGGCTAGAGTGGCAGAAGCTTCAACCTAGCATAGAAATTGATGCATATGGGATTGAAGGGGGGCCAATATATCTTAATGCTATGGTTGGGTTTTACCTTAATGAACATTAGTAGTTGCGGATGCTTGCTAATAGTTCCAATCATAAGTGCATAGAATTCCAAGTCAGGGATGACATGATAGCAGTGGCCTCTCCCACATAAAACTTGCTATCGGTCTAGTAAAGTAGTTAATTGCTTAGGGACAATTCCATAACTCCTACCACCACTTTTCCACGCTCGCTATACTAACTTTATTTCTTCTTTATCTAAACAGCCCCTAGTTTATATTTACATGCTCTTTATATTCTTGCAAATATATCCAACAGCACCTACAATGTCCTTCTAGTTTCACACTTGTTTTAGGTAAAGCGAACGTTAAGCGTGCGTAGAGTTGTATCGGTGGTCGATAGAACTTGAGGGAATATTTGTTCTACCTTTAGCTCCTCGTTGGGTTTGACACTCTTACTTATCGAAAGAGGCTACAATTGATCCCCTATACTTGTGGGTTATCGAGACCTTTTTCTGGCGCCGTTGCCGGGGAGTTATAGCGTGGGGTGAATATTCTCATGTGTGCTTGTTTGCTTTATCACTAAGTAATTTTTATTTGTTGTTCTAAGTTGTTCTCTATCTTTAGTTATGGATATGGAACAGGAAATACCAAAAAAATTAGGTGTACTTGCTTCTCATGGAGATGGGGAACCTCCTAAAACCCTCGATGCTGGTTATGTGGAAAATATTATATACTACTTTAATAATCCTGAGAAAACCCCATTCAATTTTGTTATGGGAGACACGTTGGATCAATGTGAATACTTTAGGGATTATCGCTTGACTCAAAATGGGAAATTATTATGGGATCAAATTCATATGTTGCACTGGTATGCTCGGGAACTATGCTTGAGATATGATTATACTTGTTTCTCTAGGATGAAGGCTCCACACCTTCCCTTTTCATGCAAATTTAATGATGATAAAATCTTGGCTTCTTATGTTAATGATATATATGATTACTATGATGTGGAACAAATAGAAGAATTCGTTGCTTTTATGGGTTCTTACGAAATTGAATCTTTGTTTAAAGAGTGTGAAAATCTTGATGATGCTGTTTACAGACCTGAAATTTTTTCTATACTTAAATATTGCTATGAGAATTATGAATTCAATGCCAATATTGATGATTTTATTGAGAGAGTCTCCGCTGTCGAAGAAGAGACTAATATTTTTTAGGAGTCTATGGAAGAAGAAAGTGATGAAACTACGAGCTCATTGGATGAAAAAGATGAAGAGGAGAGCGAAGAACAAAAGGAGGAAGAGCAGATTGATCACCCATGCCAACCTTCTAATGAGAGTAACTCTTCAACTCATACACTGTTTAATTTCCCTTCGTGCTTACCAAAGGATGATTGCTATGATGATTGTTATGATCCCGTTGATTCTCTTGAAATACCCCTTTTTGATGATGCTTGCTATGCTTCTGGCCAAGATGCCAATATGAATTATTCTTATGGAGATGAACTTGCTATAGTTCCTTATATTAAACATGAAATTGTTTCTATTGCACCCACGCATGATAGTCCTTTATCTCTTTGAATTCTCCAAACTACACTATATCGGAGAAGTTTGCTCTTATTGAGGATTATGTTGATGGGTTGCATTTTATTGTTGCACATGATGATTTTGATAGATATAATATGCATGTGCTTGATGCTCCAACTTGCAATCATTATGAGAGAGGAACTACATCTCCGCCTCTTTATGTTTCCAACACGATAGAATTGCAAGAAGCTGTTTATACTATGCATTGGCCTTTACTATGTGTGCATGAATTGTTCTTTTATGACATGCCAATGCATAGGAAGAGAGTTAGACTTCATTGTTGCATGATATATGTTACTTTGTGCTCACTACTAAATCACAAATCATTGTTAATTAAAATTGGCTTTGATATACCTTGGGATCCGGGTGGATCCATTACTTGAGCACTATATGCCTAGCTTAATGGCTTTAAAGAAAGCGCTGCCGAGGAGACAACCTGGAAGTTTTAGAGAGTCATTTATTTCTATTGTGTGCTTTCATAAAGTTTAAAAACAAAAATATAAAGAGGGGAACCCAAAACTTTTCAAAAAGAAAAGCGAAACTGAGAAAGACAAGCATTGTTAAAGTGGGAGCTAGCCTTGAACTTGTTCATGCTCACGGAAACTTTGTGAATCTTGATTACAAAAACTTTTTAACAAAAATAATTATCCCCTTGTAAAATTACATTGTATTATAAAAATAATGTGCCAAGGTTTTCCTTTAGGATGTTTACAATGCTTGTTGGTTTGTGCGGTGCAGGACAGGAACTTTGGCTGTAGTGCGTGATTTTATATTTTTTACTGGAACATCAAACAGTTCTGAAACTTTTTGCACTGTCTTTATATACAAATTTTTTGTTTTCCCTAATTTTGGCAGAAATTTTGGGGTACCATAAGTATGGTGAATGTTCAGATTATTACAGATTGTCCTGTTTAAGACAGATTCTGGCCCGCGAGCCTAGATCTGGCCCGCCGGGCCCGAACCAGCGCGCGCGCCACCTACGCCTCTCCCGGTGCGCCGCCACCGCCCCTGCTCGTGCTGGAGTCGTCCGCCGCCTCGCCGCGCCTCCACGTCCCCGGTCGCCGCCGCCGCGACGCCATGGCCACCGCCCGCGCCTTGCTTCGCTGCCTCGCCACCCTGCTGCGCCGCGCGCCTCCGCTTGCCGGCCCCATCACCTCCCGCGCCTCTCCGCCTCGTGCGCCGCTCCGCACTACCGTCGCCGTCCCCACCTCGTCCTGGTCCGGATCCGCGAGATCTGGCGAGCTCCGCCTTCCCTCGTCGCCGGAGAAACCGCCGTTGTCACCATTGACCTTGTCCCCATATCCGCACGGTCCCGGCCCTGGACCACATCGTCCACCAATCCAAACGCGCGTCCCCGACCCTGGATCTCTCCATCCCGTACCTCCTCGTCCAGTTTTCCCGGGGTATAATTTTCGCCTAGTCCCTAATTTCAGCATTCTGGTGCCCCCTTTGCATGCCATAACTTCTTGTGTGCCGATCCGTTTTGTGCGTATGATGTATGAAAATGTTCATTGTGAGATGCTCTTCATTACATTACATTGTGTCATGCTTGTTTGAGTCCATCTTGATGCCCAAATCATTGTTGCAAGAGTGCTATATGATGTTAACCTGCTGAAACTGTTATAACTTACTGATTTGTCATTTTTGTTGCATTTTGTGTGTGCATATTTTGAGCATGATGTCTACATGTTTTAGGATCATATTCATGCCATCTTACAGTGGTGCAATCCATGTATTTGTGTGAGTCTTGTAGTGAGTGCATCAAGGTCGTGAAGTTGGGTACTTGTTGTTAATGTTTTGCTAGGCTGAATCTGTTATATCATGTTGTTAAGTTGGATTGATCCTACCATCCATTATATGCATGATCTGGAGATGTTCACTTAAGGTGTTTTGTTATACATGTTATTCTCTATCCACCAATTCCCTTTTTTGCATTTATAGCCTTCTGTAGCTTGTAGTTATCATGCTCCAAAGTTGCTAAATAATGTTGTTGTCAGCCTGTTAACATTAAGTTCAGTTTTTCCATGTGTTTTGCTAGTGATTCGTGCACCCTATACACTTTCTCTTGCCATGTGTAGCTTCATAATTATGTCATCTTACTGTTGGTTGACTTCACAGGCCATTTAATGCTCTGTGGAGAGTGCTACAAGGTCACCAACATGCCTACTTATCGTTGTCCCTGCCATGTACTGTTATTCTGAATCTGTCATATCATTTGTCATGTTTGCATGGATGCTACCATCTTTTCTATTGATCTTTGGAATTAGTTAAGTAAGGTACTTTTGTTCTTTGTCTTTAGTATTAGCATGCCATTCCTTTGTTTGCCATGATAAGTTCCTTTAGCATGTTGTTTGATAGCTCTAAACATTGCAACCTGATGTTATTTCTGTCATGCTCAGTGATTTCTGCCAAGTATGTGAAACTGTTATTATTTGCAATCTTTCCATGTCCTTTTGAGCTTGTTCTATTGATTTCTGGAGATATCTCTGTGTTCATGTTTTGTTAAGCTTCATTTGTACATCACGCCCATGCCTTCGGTTTTAATGCTGGGGTTCTGTAGTATATTTTCATGATGCTTGCAAGATGCCTAGTTGCTGTTGTGGACAGATTGTTGTTATATCTTGTTTGGAGTGTGTGTTGCACAGTTGCTCCGTTTGGAGTGTGCTCTATATGAAACTTGCTTAGATTTGCATGTAGTTTCATCTTTTCATGTTGAATGCTTGTTTTTAGATTGTTTGCTTGATGTTTGAATGCCTTTTTCATCAATGCTATGTTTAACTTATTTTACTCATATCTTCTAGGCTGTAGCTCTGAACTAAATGAACTTTATATGTAACTTGACTAAAATTTCGTGTAGATCATCTTGGTGCATTTAACTTGCTGTTTAACAACTTGAACATAAGGTTTATTAAGATCTGGACCAATTTTGAAATTTGCATATGAGGACTTACCGGAATGGATATATGTTGTTTTCGGCATCATTTAAACTTGCTTTGATGTGTTGCTCTCGTATGCATCATCTCTTGCCATGAGTAGCATCATATAGCCTTTTTCATGCATCATACTTAGTTGAGCATCGTGCCATGTCTATGTGTTGTGTGTTTACCTTGTTGTTTGCTTCTTTCCGGTTGTGCTCCTTCTCGTTAGTTCCTGTTTCGTTGCAATCGTGAGGATTAGTTCGTCTACGCTTGGTTCGTCTTTATGGCTTCATCTTCTTCATGGACTCATTCTTCTTCCTAGCGGGATTTCAGGCAAGATGACCGTCACCTTGGATCTCGCTACTATCATTGCGATGCTAGTTGCTTCGTTCTATAGCTATGCCGCGCTACCTATCACTTGCTCTTTAAGCCTCCAAAATTGCCATGTCAGCCTCTAACCTTTTCAACCTCCCTAGCAAACCGTTGCTTGGCTATGTTACCACTTTTGCTCAACCCCTCTTATAGCGTTGTTCGTTGCTGGTGAAGTTGAAGATTGCTCCATGAGGGACAGGATAATGCTGGGATATCACAATATCTCTTATCTAATTAATGCACCTATATACTTGGTAAAGGGTGGAAGGCTCGGCCTTATGTCTAATGTTTTGTTCCACTCTTGCCGCCCTAGTTTCCGTCATACCGGTGTTATGTTCCTTGATTTTGCGTTCCTTACACAGTTGGGTGATTTATAGGACCCCCTTGACAGCTCGCTTTGAATAAAACTCCTTCAGCAAGGCCCAACCTTGATTTTACCATTTGCCTACCTACGCCTTTTTCCCTTGGGTTTCTGGAGCCCGAGGGTCATCTTTATTTAACCCCCCCCCCTAGCCCAGTGCTCCTTCGAGTGTTGGTCCGAACCGAGCAACCTGCGGGGCCACCTCGGGGAAACTTGAGGGCTGGTTTTACTCGTAGCTTGACTTATCCCGTGTGCCCTGAGAATGAGATACGTGCGACTCCTATCGGGATTTGTCGGCACATCGGGCGGCTTTGCTGGTCTTGTTTTACCATTGTCGAAATGTCTTGTAACCGGGATTCCGAGACTGATCGGGTCTTCCTGGGAGAAGGAATATCCTTCGTTAACCATGAGAGCTTGTGATGGGCTAAGTTGGGACACCCCTGCAGGGTATAAACTTTTGAGAGTCGTGACCGCGGTTATGTGGCAGATGGGAGTTTGTTAGTATCTGGTTGTAGAGAACTTGACACCAGATTCGATTTAAAACGCATCAACCGTGTGTGTAGCCGTGATGGTCTCTTTTCGGTGTAGTCCGGGAAGTGAACACGGTCTTTGTGTTATGATTGTGCATAAGTAGTTTCAGGATCACTTCTTGATCAACTCTAGCTTCTCGGCCGTTCCCTTTGCTTCTCTTCTCGCTCTTATTTGCGTATGTTAGCCACCATATATTCTTAGTCACTGTTGCAACCTCACCACTTATCCTTTCCATACCCATTAAGCTTTGCTAGTCTTGATGATACCCATGGTTATGGGATTGCTGAGTCCTTGTGGCTCACAGAATACTTGAAAAACAGTTGCAGGTGCAGGTTATGCGATGATCATGACGCGAGAGCGATGTTTGCTTGTTTTGGAGTTCTTCTTCTGCTTCTTCTTTGATCAGGGGATAGGTTCCAGGTCAGATGTTGCTCTCATGTATGATGTTGTTTGAGTTCCTGTTTGTGTTTCATCCGTAGTCGGATGTTGCTCTCGTGTATGATGTTGTTGTATTCGTGTGGCATTGTATGACTCTTGTATGTATCCCCAACTATTATGTAATGGTACGATGTAATGATATCCACCTTGCAAAAGCGTCTCCAATATGCGCTTCTATCCTTGGTGGGACCTTCAAGTTCCTTTAGGATAGGGTCGCATATTGGGCGTGACAAGTTGGTATCAGAGCCTCGACCGACCATAGGAGCCCCCTTGATTGATCGTGTAGTTTGGCCGTTGTTGAGTCTAGAAGAAAACTGTTTCGGTGTCTAGTTATATCGAAGAGTAGGAATTCTTTTTACTCCTCAGCCTCTTCGTTGCTCTGGTGAGGAATCTTGACGTAGGTGTTTTGAATTACTTCTCTTCCCCTTCAAATTTTCTTTAGGATCACGCAGTTGGTTTTCCGATCTTTGGTTCTCATCTCTTTTCATCCGCTGCATTCCTCGTCAAGTTGACTCGAGCCTCTTCATCGTTGCCAAGTTCAATTCTCAGTTGTTTTCTTTTCCCACCTGCCCACCCCTTTTTCTCCTCGGAGCTGGAGTCCGTAATCGAGTATCGATCCTACTCGTGCAAAGCATTTGCATTCTTTCAACCGGTGTTTCCTATTGAAGTTATTCATCGGTTTTTCCCCTTCCAAGTTGCCTTTGGTTTCCCACCCTCCCACCCTCTTCTTCCCAGAGCCCGAGTCTGTTTCAAGCATCAGTTTCATTCGTGTGGAGCCTCTTCAGTGTTTCGTCAATTGTTTCAACCGGTGAATTTTCTTTTGTTTGACATTCTTCATCTCTTTTCTGGTGGACTCAATTCAGTTTTTTGGGTTGATCACATTCTTTTCCTTGGATCAAGTGTTGTCCTTTCTCATTTGCCTCTCGCCATTCAATCATTTTGGAGTTCGGAAGACATCTCAGGAGATTCGTCTGCGTTCCAATTAATTCGAGGTTGTCATCTCATTCAAATATATCAATTGTTCCGGTGCATCATATATCTCTTCAACAATCCTTTTTCAACGGTGTTTTCTTTTAGTGGGCCCTAACCCACAGGTCTATTCCCAGGATCTTACCTGACTCTTCTAATTCTCCCGGAGTTATTCTCAAATCCTTTTCAAGGGTGACGTAAGAATGGATTCCAACAGTCACATGCCTTCTCCAAGATCGTTTTCAAATTCTTTTCATTATTGGCTCAACCTCTTCGCTTT
This sequence comes from Triticum aestivum, assembly GCF_018294505.1. Taxonomy (NCBI): domain Eukaryota; kingdom Viridiplantae; phylum Streptophyta; class Magnoliopsida; order Poales; family Poaceae; genus Triticum; species Triticum aestivum. The sequence continues at coordinate 341,824,929 of NC_057804.1, forward strand.
TCATTCTCACGGAGTATCTCGGTAATTTTGGTGGTGTTTCTCGTCGTCATTTGAGTATCCAAGAAGAGTTTTTCCTCTAAATCTTGTTTGTTCTCTCAAAGATTCGTGGTTCTAGCTTCATGTTATCCTCTCGAATTATTCCATTTGTCAGATATTCCTTTTTCTCACATATCCAGAGTATTTCAGGAGTTGATTTCTATTTCGCTTCACCGGAGGACATCATTCCAGAAGAATTCTTTGTCCTCACATTTCAGCTACCATTATCCAATTATCCCGGCGCTTCCTTCAAGTGCTCTTTAATCAGTTCGAGTTCTTCCCGCTCTTTTACATCTAAATTCCCTCAAGTGTATTTGTTCTCTTATTCTTCCCAGCTATTCATTCCCTTTCAGCAGGCATTTTTGAATTCTTACGGTGGTTCATTCAGATTATTTTTCCTTTGTCATCATATTAATTCTTTCGTTCTTTCAAATCCTACCGATGGTCCGTTGAATACCTTCCTCAAGGTTGCGCCATATAATCATCAAATCCGTTGCCTGTCATCAATTTAATTTGGTGAGGATAAGCAAAACGTAATTCTTATTTCATCGTTGGAGTTTGTTCGTGATGAATAAATTCTAGTTCCAAGTATTTTCATCTTTTCTTTTCCGGAGTTCAAATTTCCTCGGCCATTTCGTTGGTACCTCCATCGAAATCACCACAAGGCTCATCTTATTCTTTCATCCTTCATTCTATCTCATCATCCTTTTGTCACCGGAGTTCCTCATGGTGGTTCTTCATGATTTAATTCAGTCTTCAAGATTTCATCAAGATTCTTGTTGGAGGAGTTCAAGTATATTTTCTTCTCGCGTCTCGAAGTGCAAATAATTATTCCTTTTCTTCTGAAGTGGAGTTTTGCATTTCTTCGTTCTTCTCAGCTATTCAGACATTGGTTGTGGTATAATTTCACCTCAAGTTTTGAGTTGTTTTTTGATAAGTCCACAACAAGCTTATTCTTTCGTTGCTGATTTTTCAACAACTCCGTTCAATCCTTCCTTCTAAGTTCTTTTCTTCCATTCTTTCAATTCTTCTGAAGGCAACCCAATTTTATTTGTGTTTTTTGTTTTTGTTTCCGTTTAGTAATAAATTTTGCATCTACCTTCTGTTTAGATGTGCTTTTATCTTTTAATTAGTGTTTGTGCCAAGTAGAACCTATAGGATAACCTATGGTGATAGTTAATTTGATTCTGCTGAAAAACAGAAACTTTGCGTGCTCGAAATTAGTTTTGTTAAATCACAGAAACGTGATTTTGCGTTTATTCTTTTTGCTTCTGATCAATAGACAAATTTTCCAGGACTTCCTATTTTGGTAGGATTTTTAGAGTTCCAGAAATTTGCGTTAGTTACAGATTTCTACAGACTGTTCTGTTTTTGACAGATTCTGTTTTTCGTGTGTTGTTTGCTTATTTTGATGCATCTATGCCTAGTAAAATAGTTTATAAACCATAGAGAAGTTGGAATACAGTAGGTTTAACACCAACATAAATAAAGAATGAGTTAATTACAGTACCTTATGTGGTGGTTTTGTTTTCTTTCACTAATGGAGCTTATAAGATTTCCTGTTGAGTTTTGTGTTGTGAAGTTTTCAAGTTTTGGGTAAAGCTTTGATGGACAATAGAATAAGGAGTGGCAAGAGCCTAAGCTTCGGGATGCCCAAGGCACCCAAAGATATTCAAGAGTAGCCAATAGCCTAAGCTTGGGGATGCCCAGGGAAGGCATCCCCTCTTTCGTCTTCGTTCATTGGTAACTTTACTTGGAGTTATATTTTTATTCGCCACATGATATGTGTTTTGCTTGGAGCGTCGTGTATTATATTAGCCTTTGCTTTTTAGTCCACCACAATCATCCTTGCTGTACGCACCTTTTGGGAGAAGCCTACTTGATTTGAATTTATTGGAATACTATATGTGCTTCACTTATATCTTTTGAGCTTGATAGTTTTTCCTCTAGTGCTTCAGTTATATCTTTTAGAGCACGGCGGTGGATTAATTTTTTAGAAATTGCTAGTCTCTCATGCTTCACTTATATTATTTTGAGAGTCTTTTAGAACAGCATGGTATTTGCTATGGTTATAAAATTGGTCCTAGAATGGTAGGCATCCAAGTTGGGTATAATAAAAACTATCATAGGAAGTGAATTGGATGCTATGATTAATTTGATACTTGATAATTGTTTTGAGATATGGAGGTAGTGATATTAAAGTCATGCTAGTTGGGTTATTATGAATTCAAAGAATGCTTGTGATTAAGTTAGCAAGTCCCGTAGCATGCACGTATGGTTAAAGTTGTGTAACAAATTTGAAACATGAAGTGTACCTGGCTTGTGCATCCTTATGAGTGGAGGTCGGGGACGAGCGATGGTATTTTCCTACCAATCTATTCCTCTAGGAGAATGCGCGTAATGCTTGACTTTTGACGACTTCTAAAATTTTACAATAAGTATATAAGTTCTTATGACTAATGTTGAGTCCATGGATCATACGCACTTTTACCTTTCCACCATTGCTAGCCTCTTCGGTACCGTGCATTGCCCTTTCTCACCTTGAGAGTTGGTGCAAATTTCGCCGGTGCATCCAAACCCCGTGATATGATACGCTCTATCACACATAAACCTCCTTATATCTTCCTCAAAACAGCCACCATACCTACCTATTATGGCATTTCCATAGCCATTCCGAGATATATTGCCATGCAACTTTCCACCGTTCCATTCATCATCATCATGACATACTTTACTTTTGTCATATTGCCATTGCATGATCATGTAGTTGACATTGTACTTGTGGCAAAGCCACCATGCATAATTTTTCATACATGACACTCTTGGTTCATTACACCATCCCGGTACACCGCCGGAGGCATTCATATAGAGTCATATCTTGTTCTAGTTTCGAGTTGTAATTCATATGTTGTAATCAATAGAAGTGTGATGATCATCGTTATTAGAACATTGTGCCCAAAGAAAAAAAGAAAAGAAAAAAAGAAAGGCCAACAGAAAAAAAGGCCCAAAAAAAAGAAAGAGAAAAAAGAAAATAAAAGAAAATAAAGAAAATAAATAAAAGGGGCAATGTTACTATCTCTTTTTCCACACTTGTGCTTCATAGCAGCACCATGTTCTTCATGTAGTGAGTCTCATATAGTGTGCTTCAAAGTAGCACCATGTTTTTCATATAGTGAGTCTCATAGTTTGTCACTTCATATACTAGTGGGAATTTTTCATTATTAGAACTTGGCTTGTATATTCCTACGATGGGCTTCCTCAAATGCCCTATGTCTTTGCGAGTAAGCAAGTTGGATGCACACCCACTAGTTTTCTTTTGTTGAGCATTCATTTATAGCTCTAGTGCATCCGTTGTATGGCAATCCCTACTCCTCATGTTGACATCAATTGATGGGTGAGGGAGTCCCGGACTAGGGGGTGTCCGGATAGCCGAACTACCATCATCGGCCGGACTCCAAGACTATGAAGATACAAGATTGAAGACTTCATCCTGTGTCCGGATGGGACTTTCCTTGGCGTGGAAGGCAAGCTTGGCGATACGGATATGTAGATCTCCTACCATTGTAACCGACTCTGTGTAACCCTAGCCCTCTCCGGTGTCTATATAAACCGGATGGGTTTAGTCCATAGGACGAACAACAATCATACCATAGGCTAGCTTCTAGGGTTTAGCCTCCTTGATCTCGTGGTAGATCTACTCTTGTAACCCACATCGTCAATATTAATCAAGCAGGACGTAGGGTTTTACCTCCATCAAGAGGGCCCGAACCTGGGTAAAAACATCATGTCCCTCATCTCCTGTTACCATCCGCCTAGACGCCCAGTTCGGGACCCCCTACCCGAGATCCGCCGGTTTTGACACCGACATTGGTGCTTTCATTGAGAGTTCCTCTGTGTCGTCACCGATAGGCTCGATGGCTTCTTCGATCATCAACGATGATGCAGTCCAGGGTGAGACCTTCCTCCCCGGACAGATCTTCGTATTCGGCGGCTTCGCACTGCGGGCCAATTCGCTTGGCCAGCTGGAGTAGATCGAAGGCTACGCCCCTGGCCGTCAGGTCAGATTTGGAAGTTTGAACTTCACGGCTAACATCTGCGGGAACTTGATCCTCGACGGATTTGAGCCACAGCTGAGCGTGCCGTACTGTCACGATGGGCATGATTTAGCTCTGCAGCCGGACAGTACCCTAGAGGCCGCACTTGAACCCGCTCCGATCTTCGACTTGGAGCCGGCTGCGCAGACCAAGGTTGGATGGCTAGACACCACCTCGGGGGCTGCAACCTCTACGGCGATAGAGCCGAACACCGATCTTGTCCCCCATGAAGCTCGTGACTCCGAGGTGCCGGACTCCTTGCCGGACTCCGGACCTCCCGCGCCCCCTCCAGTCGAATCCGATTGGGCGCCGATCATGGAGTTCACCGCGGCAGACATCTTTCAACACTCACCTTTTGGCGGCATCTTGAGTTTGCTAAAGTACCTCTCATTATCAGGAGAGGCCTGGCCGGACTGCGGCCAGGATGGTTGGGATGCGGACAACGAAGAAATTCAGAGCCCACCCACCACCCACTTGGTAGCCACTGTCGATGACCTAACCGACATGCTAGATTACGACTCTGAGGACATCGACGGTATGGATGACGATGCCGGAGACGACCAAGAACTAGCGCCCACCGGGCACTAGAAAGCCACCTCTTCATACGACATATACATGGTGGATATCCCAAAGGATGGGAATGGCGAAGGAATAGCGGAGGATGACCCCTCCAAGAAACAGCCCAAGCGCCAGCGTCAGCGGCGCCGCTCTAAGTCCCGCCATAGCAAGAATGAGGATTCCGGCACCAGAGACAATAATACACCGGATAGCACTGAAGACAACCCACTCCAGCAAGATCCAGCATAGGAGGAGGGGGACGCCAGCCCTCATGAGAGGGCGGCCGAAGAAGAGGTAGAGGACTATATGCCTCCCTCCGGAGACGAGGCAAGCCTCGATGACGACGAATTCGTCGTGCCTGAGGATCCCGTTGAACAGGAGTGTTTCAAACGCAGGCTTATGGCCACGGCAAACAGCCTCAAGAAAAAGCAGCAGCAGCTTAGAGCTAATCAAGATCTGCTAGCCGATAGATGGACCGAAGTCCTCGCGGCCGAAGAGCATGAACTCGAACGCCCCTCCAAAAGCTACCCAAACGTAAGCTGCTCCCCCGATTAGAGGTGGAGGCATATGATCCCGCTTCAACAGGAGACAATACGGCTGATCGACCACCCCGTGGTCGCGATAGAGAGGCCTCAGGGCCCTTCACTAGACCCGTACCCCGGCATCGCTCGAAAAGCACAAGGCCATAGGGGAACACTCCGGACCTGCGAGACATATTGGAGGATAAGGCAAGACAATCAAGATCGATCTATGGATCACGTGGGCACCCCACGATACGTGACGATCACCGTCACCCCGAACACAGTAAGTCCGGCCGGGCCGAACACAACAAACAAAGCTCTTTTGAGCTCCATCGCGATATCGCCCAGTACGGAGGCGCCGCACACCCACTGTGCTTCACAGATGAGGTAATGGATCATCAAATCCCAGAAGGGTTTAAACCCGTCAATATTGAATCTTATGATGGCACAACAGACCCCGCGGTCTGGATCGAGGACTATCTCCTCCACATCCACATGGCCCGCGGAGACGATCTCCACGCCATCAAATATCTCCCACTCAAACTTAAAGGACCAGCCCGGCACTGGCTTAACAGCTTGCCAGCAGAGTCAATCGGGAGTTGGGAGGACCTGGAAGCCGCATTCCTTGATAACTTCCAAGGCACGTACGTGCGACCACCAGATGCAGATGACCTAATCCACATAATTCAACAGCCAGACGAATCGGCCTGACAATTCTGGACACGGTTCTTAACCAAGAAAAACCAAATCGTCGACTGTCCGGATGCCGAGGCCCTCACGGCCTTCAAGCATAACATCCGCGACGAGTGGCTTGCCCGGCACCTAGGACAGGAAAAGGTGAAATCCATGGCAGCCCTTACATCACTCATGACTCGCTTCTGTGCGGGTGAGGACAGCTGGCTAGCACGCAGCAACAACCTCAACAAAAATTCTGGCAGTCCGGATATCAAGGACCGTAGTGGCAGGTCACGTCGCAACAAAAACAAACACCGCATTAACAGCGATAACAGTGAGGATACGGCAGTCAATGCCGGATTCAGAGGCTCTAAACCCGGTCAACGGAAAAAGCCACTCAAAAGAACAACTCAGGGTCCGTCCAATTTGGGCCGAATTCTCGACCGCTTGTGCTAGATACATGGCACCCCTGAAAAGCCAGCTAACCACACCAATAGGGACTGTTGGGTGTTCAAGCAGGCAGGCAAGTTAATTGCCGAAAACAGCGACAAGGGGCTACATAGCGACGACGAGGAAGAGACCCGACCGCCGAACAATAGAGGACAGAAGGGTTTCCCCCCACAGGTGGGGACGGTGAACATGATATATGCCACGCACATACCCAAAAGGGAGCGGAAGCGTGCACTCAGGGATGTATACGCGATGGAGCCAGTTGCCCCGAAGTTCAATCCATGGTCCTCTTGCCCGATCACCTTTGACCGAAGGGACCACCCCACTAGCATTCACCATGGCGGGTTCGCCGCACTGGTTCTAGACCCAATCGTCGATGGATTTCATCTCACCAGAGTCCTGATGAATGGAGGCAGCAGCCTAAACCTGCTTTATCAAGACACAGTGCGCAAAATGGGCATAGACCCCTCAAGGATTAAACCTACCAAGACGACCTTTAAAGGCGTCATACCAGGTGTAGAAGCCAATTGTACAGGCTCAATTACACTGGAAGTGGTCTTCGGATCCCCAGATAACTTCCGAAGCGAGGAGTTAATCTTCGACATAGTCCCGTTCCGCAGCGGCTATCATGCCTTGCTCGGACGTACCGTGTTCGCAAAGTTCAACGCAGTGCCGCACTACGCATACCTCAAGCTCAAGATGCCAGGCCCTAGAGGAGTCATCACAGTCAACGGAAACACTAAACGCTCCCTCCGAACGGAGGAACATACAGCGGCTCTCGCGGCAGAAGTACAAAGCAGCCTTTTAAAGCACATCTCGAGTCCGGCTGCCAAGCGGTCGGACACAGCTAAGTGTGCCTGGAGTAACCTACAACACGACCACCTGGCATGTTCCGAGCACGCGTAGCAGTGCGGCCCCAACCCCAGCCCCTGTAAAACATTAAGACACACCCTTCGCGTACTCCATTACACCCTGAAGATACCATGGGCATGGGGCAAGGGGCTCGACCACGATAAGCCCAGACTACGGCTCAACCGCACCAGGGGCTCTTAAGTGTGTCATTTCTTTTTCTTTTCCTTTTATTTTTTACCTACAGGACTCCGTTCGTCAGAGGCCCTGTCCGGCAGCAGACATGCTGTCACACCCTAGCTAGTCATGCATTAGAGTGTTGCATCATGTTTACTCTTTCATCAGAAACTTGAAATGGGGATGACAGAACCCCCAGTCCCCTCTGAAACCAACTAGGGTTACTAAAATAATTTTTCAATGAACCTGAAATGCCCTTCTAAAATGTCCATCATTTTAGCCTTGGTTCAGAACCTCTGACAAAAGTGGTGCACATTTTTCTAGGCCATCCTAGGGTCTTTGAATTAAATCATAGATATTTGAATTTGGGCATTTAAAATAATATAAAATATTTAAATGCTCAAATATCTCCAAACTAAAATGTTTCATGTTGGAAATAATCCAACTATGGACCAGGAGTAGTTTGGTGAATTTTGGAGTTGCCTAGGTATTTTATTTAATTCAACAAAGTTGCAGATATATTAAATAAAACAGAAAACAGAAAAGAAAGGGGAAAGACTTACCTGCGCGGCCCAGCCAGCTGGCCGGCCTAGCTAGCAGCCGACCCAGCCCAACACTGTAGCTCCCCGTCGTCTTCCTCCCCACGCCCCGAAGCTGCTGCGTGCTCGCGCGCGCGCGGCCGCGCGGCCACCTCCTGCTTGCCGACGCCCTCCTGGCCGCGTGGACGACGCCCGCAGCCCGTCCCGATCCCCCCTGCTCTCGCTCACTCTCCCCCGTTTCTTCCTCGCTCTCTCTCGCTCTCGGCCGAAGCACACCGTCGCCGCCGTTCGCCGTAGCCACTGACTCCGGCCACCCCTCGCTCCCCCGAGTAGCTCAGAAGCTCCGCCACAACTCCCTCTTCCTCCCCACCGCTCCATGAGTCCCCGGAAGCCCTGCATCGCCGCCACGTCGCCGTTCCCCTCTTCGGGCTCCGACCACCGTCGCCGACGAATTCGCCGTCTCCAGCGCGTCCCCGAGCCCGCTTCGACGCCCACTGCAACCGCGGTGAGCTACGCCACCGTTTCCCCCTCTTCTTCCCCTCGTTCCCTCACCGTAGCTGCATCCCCACCACGGCCGAACCTCCGCCGTCGCTGAGCTCGCCGTCGACGCAGCTCCGGTGACCATTTGGTCACCCCGGCGAGTCCAACACGTTCGCAAGAACCCGTAGAGCATCCCTAGCGCCTCACTTTGCTCGACTTCGAGCTCCAGCACCACTCCCGTGCACGACCGAACCCCGGCGGCCGCAGCCGAGCTCGCCGCCGTCGACTCCGGCCACCCCGACCCCAACTGACTCCGCCAAGAGCCGCGGGTCGTCCTCAGCTTCACTCCGGTGGTCGCCGCGTTCCATTTGGTGGCCGAAACGACCAAAACCACTATCGCCGCCGCACTGTTGGTCGCCGCCGGCCAGAACTCCGGCGAGCTGACGTGGCCTAGTTAATTAGCCACTAACCCACCACCTACTGACGCTGACAAGTGGGCCCCAGGGCTTAGTCAAAGCTAACCAGCCCGGGGTCAACGCGGGATTAGCCCCTGTGACACTGACGTGTGGACCCCACACGTCAGGTTTGACCCGAGCCAGCCCTGTTGACCTGCTGATGTCACTGTGATGTCAGGCTGACGCAGTAATTGAATTTCTGGATTTAAATTAAATCAGGAAATTCCAGAATATTATTTAAACTTCAAAAATTCATAACTTTTATTCTGTAACTCCAAATTGGACAAATTATATATGAAAAATGATCAGAAAAATCCAATCTATCCATCTGTACTATTTTCATGCATGATCAAACAAGTTAAATTGATGTTTTAATCAGAATAAGAAAAGGCACTTTAAAAGGCCATATTTGAATTTGGAATTTGAATCTTTGATTCAAATTTGCTCAAAACCCTACTGGCTTTAGTTGCATTAGCCCAACACACTCATATTGCCATGTTTCATGCATGCATCATATTGTTGCACATTGTTTGGTGATGCCTGTGTATCGTTATCCTTTGCGACAGGATCTGTCCCCGAGGAGTACCGTGATTACCCTAACGAGGAATCGTATCCGTGCAACGAATCATCAGGCAAGCAACCAACCATTTGATCATATCGATACAATCCCATGTTCTCGCTCCTGCTCTATTTTACTGCATTAAGACAACGCGATTCAAACTGCTGTGTGCTACGGTAGTTGAACCCATTTCCTCTGCATGACCTGTCATTGCCACAGTAACTAGATGAAACCCACTAGCATGTGTAGGAGTTGATTGAGCCATATGTATGTGTTGTTCCTACCTTGCTATGCCTGCTATGCTTAGAGTTGTGTCAGGTCTGGTTCATCTGGGTGATGGGCTAGAGTGAAATGATTATGTCGGTAATAAGAGTGGTGTGGTGAACACGATTTGGTAAAGGTATCGATGAGAGGCCATGTAGGAGTACATGGTGGGTTGTTTCATTGAAGCCGACCTTAAGCACTGAGATCTGTATGTGTGATTTAAGATACAGCTACTACCATGCATTGGGCCCTGAAATATGACCCCGCTCGACTTCTTATTCACCCTAGCTCTCTGTCCAGGAGTTGCAAGTAGTTTCTGGTGTTTGTAGCCTACTGGAGGCCGTGGACAGCGCTGACCGTAGGGGTGGGCTGTGATGTGGTAGGTACGTGGCCGGGTGTACCGAATACCCGTTAGGTATCTCGGGAACCCTGTTCACATCGTTCGGGGCCGTATGGGAAACCTCGGCCGGACTCCCTGCGGATGGAACCTGAATAGGCGATAAACCTGGACTAGAGGCTTAAGTGTTTAGGTAGGTCGTGGTCTACACCCACGTCGGCTTTCGCTTGAAGTCTGCCGAGCACATGTCGTGTGCAGACGCTAAGTGGTGGAAACATGTATGACGAAGTACACCCCTGCAGGGTTAACATGATCTATTCGAATAGCCGCGTCCGCGGTAAAGGACTACTTGGTTGCCTATACAGTTCATAGACAAGTAAATGGAAACTACTAAAAGTCTCAAGATAAGTGTGAGTGCCGAGGATGGCTCTTCCGTAGGAAGACGGAGGTGGATCCTCGGTAGTGTATTGAAGTGGTGAGTAGTGGACTCGTGTGCGCAAAACTATTTCAAATTGGAGTATCGTAGGATAGTCTAGCCAAGAGTCAAAGCTGGCTTGCTGCAATAACTCCACCAACCCTTCTTGATACTATGCATGTATGTAGGATCTGATGTAAGTCTTGCTGAGTACCTTTGTACTCATGTTGCTATAATCTACATTTTACAGAAGATGCTGCAACCCCTTCTGATGGGTTCTATGTAGACGTTGACATCAACGAGTAGGCTAAAGACCCAGGTGGTGACCCTGAGCTTGTGAAGGACCACATAGTATAGCCAGGCTTTCCAAGCCTCTTTTATTTTACTAGTTGTCTGTACTCAGACAAGTTACTTCCGCTGTTGGCTTGTATGATTGTATGACTTGTATGTTGGGTCGTGAGACCCGTACCTTTGTGTGTATGATATGTATGGCTCCCTGAGCCTTAAATAAAGTACTTGTGTCATAGAGTCATGTTGTGATGCTTCGTTGTATTTGCACATGTCGAGCATATTGTGTGTATGATTGAAATGCTTGGTATGTGTGGGATCTGACTATCTAGTTGTTTATCTTTAGTAGCCTCTCTTACCGGGAAATGTCTCCTAGTGTTACCGCTGAGCCATGGTAGCTTGCTACTGCTCTGGAACACTTAGGCTGGCCGGCATGTGTCCTTCTTCGTTCCTGTGTCTGTCCCTTCGGGGAAATGTCACGCATTGAGTACCGGAGTCCTGTTAGCCCGCTACAGCCCGGTTTACCGGAGTCCTGCTAGCCCAGTGCTACTGCCCGGACCCACTTGCTGATGACCGACACGTTCGAAGCTGGGTCAAGGATGCCTGTCCCTGTAAGTCTGTGCCACTTTGGGTTTACGACTAGTCATGTCAGCCCGGGCTCTTTATCATATGGATGCTAGCGACACTATCATATACGTGAGCCAAAAGGCGCAAACGGTCCCGGGAAAAAGGTAAGACGACACCCGTGGGGATACCGTGCGTGAGGCCGCAAAGTGATATGAGGTGTTACCAGCTAGATCGATGTGACATCGAGTCGGGGTCCTGACAGCGTTGGCATCAGAGCCGGACTGCCTGTAGGTTCTCCAAGCCAAACTGGTCGATGTTGAGTCTAGAAATTCTTAGTTATATGTAGGGGAATTGTTTGTGGGTTGGAACGTAAGGCTCTTTTTACTCCTTATACCTTATGACATTCTGATCTGAGTCAGTCCATTCTTCCACCGGGGGTTAAGGAATTAGGATCTGTTCTCTCTATCAGGATCACGTGTTACTAATCAGTAGTACCTTATAAGTTTGATGGTTATCAGCCTAGTTCAGTTCTACTACCACATTATGTTGTTGGAATGGTTTCAAGACTTGATATGATGATGTTGAGTGTGTACGAAATCCTTTGTCAAATGTCTCAATATCCTTTTTGAGCATTTACAGCTGTTATGCTGCCGAAATTTTGCTAGAAATTCTAATGCCTTTGCATTATAATTGTGCTTTCAGATGGCCACTCGCGACCTCAATCAAGTGGTTCGCCTGACTCGATGCCTAGATGTACCCGGCCATACTGCTAAGTTGGTCAGGGTAATGACTGAGGCTGGATACCGCTGGTATCCTGAGTACACGGTCGAAGAGCAATTCCGAGACTTTAATCAAAGCCAGTATCTCTGCACTGTCAGGATATTTCCATCTTATCCTGGATCCACTGAGCCTCTTCATTGCTCCTATGGACTCGGGGTTACTATCGAGATGGCTGTGCAGGATGCCGCCTACTCTATGATGACCATTATGCGAGTCAGATCTGGGTTATTTCGGGACTCTGATTTCCGGTATATGCCAGGATCACTTCCGGGAGCACAAGGGTATCTCCAGGCTATCTATGCTGACTCCACTCAGGAGGATTCACGGACTCGCACCACTGCTGAGATGCTCGAGGATAAGGACCGTGAAAATCGGGCCTTAAGGTTAGAGCTCTTCAATACCCGTGCTGACCACTGGGCCACTTTGACTCGGTTCGCACCGGCGGTGCAAGCTGGATATTCAGATATGCGCGATCTCTATCCTGTGAGATCTGCTCTGCCAGACGTGATGGTTTGGCGTGATGTAGGAGGCATCACTCCACCTCGCGGTCCCCGCAGGCCACCGTTTGTTGGTCCAAGGCCTCATCCTAGCCCCTATGGTCCACAAGCTCCGCGAGATCGTCTGTTTCCGGATGAACATGTTGAGCTTCCAGGCTATGGAGGTGACTTCTACGAGGACTACTACGGATCGGTCTGAGTTAGTAGTAGTATCACTAGTTCGCACTAGCTGTGTCGTCTATCGTCCCGCGTGACTCGTGGGATATGACCTAGTTTGTACTCTTTCCGGAGATGTAGAAAAATAATGTATAGGAGCTTGAGATGCCTCCGATGAGATGTAATCCTCTTTTCACCGTTTTAGTACCTTGCTTGGTCTTGTACTAAACCTGTATGGTGTGTATGACGATGGAATAAAGAAGCAGTTTCTGTATCTACCATGTCATACGGATGATCATCTTGCATATCGAGTTATTCCTTACATTCTATATCCTATGTCGGAATTTTATCATTCTGACTAAATCATTGTCTTGTTTACCTAGGATGGTCAACACGCGCGCTAACCCTGCTTCCCAAGAGCAGGCCGAAGGCAGTGAAGCCAGAAATGAACATCTGCCTCAACCTCCTTCACTAGCCGAGGTTATGATGGAAGCTGAGAGAAACAAGCGGGAGACAAACCGTTTGCTGGAGCGTATTGAACAGAATACAGCACACCATCAGAGGGCTAACGTGGTGTCACTCAGTGATTTTATCAAATTGCATCCACCCACGTTCCACCACTCCGTCGAGCCTCTCGACGCTGATGACTGGCTTCGCAGTATCTCTCACAAGCTGCGTTCCGCGCTGGTAGCTGAGGCTGACAAGGTCACCTTTGCTGCATATCATCTTGAAGGCCCCGCCAGTCTATGGTGGGAGAATTATGGAGCTATGCGCCCAGCGGGCCATGTCACAACTTGGGCTGAATTCAGCGACGCTTTCCGTGAACATCACATTCCGGAGGGTCTCATGGACCGCAAGCGTGAAGAATTTTGCAATTTCACCCAAGGCCGACTTTCTGTGGATGTCTATAGCAGAGAGTTTGGTAATCTCGCCCGATATGCAACTGAGGAAGTGTCTACTGACGCCAAAAAGCAAGCAAGGTTCCGTAAGGGCCTTAGTCCTGAGCTTCGCCGCGACCTCCGTCTGCATGAGTGCACATCCTTCTCGAAACTTGTCAACAAAGCCATCAGTGCTGAAACTGGTCAGACTGACTATGACGCAACACGCAAGCATGGACGTGACACGGGTTCCTCATCCGGTGCTGGTCCTCAGAAGCGCCGCGTGTGGGTACCCAACACCGCCCTGCCACCCAGGTTCACACCGAGGCCATTTTCCAGGCGCCTCGCCCCGCTCAACAGTCTGCTCCAGCTAAGCCCTATGGGGGTCCAACCAATAATGCTCCTCCACGTACCAGTTCCGTGACTTGTTTCAAGTGTGGGGAATCTGGTCACTATATGCGTGAGTGTCCCCAGACCAACCCCAATCAATCTGCTAAAGCTGTTGGCCGTGGCAAGCCGACAGGAAAAGTGTTCCACGCTAAACCGGTCACCGCTTCACGTGGCCATGTCAACTGTGTCTCTGCCGAAGAAGCTCAAGAAGATCCCAACGTCGTTCTCGGTACGCTTCTTGTTAATTGCCACCCGGCATCTGTTCTTTTCGATACAGGAGCCTCTCATTCCTTTATATCTGAAAATTATGCTCGTTTGCATAACGTTGCATTCTGTGATCTGCCGTCCACTATGGAAATCTCTACCGCTGGGTCTAGATGGCAGACCTCTAGGGTAAGTTATGGGAATGAAATCCAAGTCGATAGACTTGTCTTCCTTGCATCTTTGATAGCCCTTAAATCTTCAGATATTAATATCATTTTGGTTATGGACTGGATGTCAGCTCATCATGCCAAAAATTGATTGCTTCTCTAGGACTGTTCAACTCACCCACCCTTCGGGGAAGATAGTCAATGTCTTGACTCGAATAGCCAAGCGACAACTATATTCTCTTAACGCCACCCCTTTGCCAGACCTTGAGGACGTCCCGGTAGTCCGTGACTTTCCGGATGTCTTTCCAGAGGAATTGCCAGGTGTTCCACCTGACCGGGATGTTGAGTTTGTAATAGACCTCATCCCCGGAACCGTTCCGATTGCTAGAAGACCTTACAAAATGGCACCTCTAGAACTAGCCGAGCTTAAGAAACAACTCGATGAGTCCTTGAAAAAGGGTTTCATCCGCCCTAGTTCATCTCCGTGGGCTTGCCCCGTCCTATTCGTCAAGAAGAAGGATGGTACGGACCGGATGGTTGTAGATTACCGACCTGTCAATTTGGTCACGATCAAGAACAAATATCCACTTCCCAGGATCAACGACCTGTATGATCAGCTCGCTGGATCCTCAATCTTTTCCAAGATGGATTTGAGGTTGGGATACCATCAAATCAAAATCAGAAACGGGGACATTCCTAAAACGGCCTTTGTTACTCGTTATGGCCAATACGAGTACACCGTCATGTCCTTCGGTTTAACCAACGCTCCAGCCACCTTTTCTCGGTTAATGAACTCAATCTTCATGGAGTATTTGGATAAATTCGTCGTAGTTTATCTCGATGATATACTCATCTACTCCAAGAACAAGGAAGAACATGCCGAACATCTAAGACTAGTGTTGCAGAAACTTCGTGAGCATCGCCTTTATGCCAAATTTTCAAAATGTGAATTCTGGTTGCCAAAAGTGACCTATCTGGGCCATGTAATATCTAGTAAAGGTATTGCTGTTAACCCTGAGCGAGTTCAAGCCGTCCTTGATTGGACTCCACCCGAATCGGTCAAGCAAGTTCGGAGTTTTCTAGGCTTAGCGAGCTATTGCCGTCGCTTTGTCGAGAACTTCTCCAAAGTTGCTAAACCCCTAACCGAACTCCTCAAGAAAGATAAGAAGTTCGAATGGACTCCACAATGTGAGCATAGTTTTCAGGAACTGAAAAGACGCCTGACTTCTGCTCCTGTGCTGGTACCGCCAGACTTCTCCAAGGACTTTGTTATCTACTGCGACGCCTCGCGACAAGGACTAGGTTGCATTCTCATGCAAGATCGACACGTAATTGCTTACGCTTCACGGCAATTGCACCCACATGAGGAGAATTATCCCACTCATGATCTAGAACTTGCCGCCGTAGTCTATGCACTTAAGACCTGGCGACATTACCTCCTCGGTAATCGTTGCGAAATATTCACTGATCACCAAAGCCTGAAGTACATCTTCACCCAACCGGATTTGAATCTCAGGCAGAGACGTTGGGTTGAATTGATCACAGACTTCGACTTAGGAATAACCTATACCCCAGGGAAAGCCAACGTCATGGCTGATGCGCTAAGTCGTAAATCTTATTGTAACAACCTGATGTTACAACAAAGTCAACCGCTTCTCCATGAGGAATTTCGGAAGCTTAACCTTCACATTGTTCCTCAAGGTTATCTTTCCACCTTGGTAGCAAAACCTACTCTTACGGATCAAATCATCGCTGCCCAAAAGCGAGATATGGGAATATCTAAAATCAGAGAGAACATTGCTAGCGGAGGTGCTAGTTGTTTCTCTACAAATGATCATGGTGTTGTGTACTTTGAGAATCGTCTAGTGGTTCCCAAGAACCAGCATCTGCGGCAGTTGATCCTTAAGGAGGCCCATGAATCTCCTCTCACCATTCATCCCGGTAGTACTAAAATGTATCAGGATCTACGCCAGAGGTTTTGGTGGACTAGGATGAAGAGAGAAA
Source organism: Triticum aestivum (assembly GCF_018294505.1). Classification (NCBI taxonomy): domain Eukaryota; kingdom Viridiplantae; phylum Streptophyta; class Magnoliopsida; order Poales; family Poaceae; genus Triticum; species Triticum aestivum. The sequence continues at coordinate 341,841,269 of NC_057804.1, forward strand.
TTGCTCAGTATATTGCCAATTGCGACGTCTGCCGTCGTGTAAAAGCAGAGCATCAACGGCCTGCTGGCACCCTTCAACCCTTAGCTATTCCTGAATGGAAATGGGATAAAATTGGTATGGATTTCATTACCGGTTTTCCCAGGACCAAAAGAGGGAATAATGCTATTTTCGTCGTGGTCGATCGTCTTTCCAAAGTAGCTCATTTCTTACCTGTTCGTGAGAGTATAACCGCTAGCCAACTGGCAGACTTATACATCTCCCGAATAGTGTCTCTCCATGGTGTTCCTTTGGAAATCAATTCGGATCGAGGAAGTCTTTTCACCTCTCGATTTTGGGAAAGTTTCCAAAATGCTATGGGAACCCGTCTCTCCTTTAGCACCGCTTTCCACCCTCAGTCAAGTGGTCAAGTGGAACGCGTCAATCAGATTCTAGAAGACATGCTTCGAGCCTCTGTTATCTCTTTCGGAATGGACTGGGAGAAGTGCCTTCCATTTGCCGAAGTTCTCTATGGACGACGATGTCGAACACCCCTTAACTGGTCAGAGACCGGGGAAAGACAATTCTTTGGCCCGGATATGATTCAGGAAGCAGAAGAACAAGTTCGTATCGTTCGTGAAAAATTGAAAACAGCCCAATCTCGTCAAAAGAGTCAATATGACCGAAAACATAAGGCTATGATTTTCGAGGTTGACGAGAAGGCTTACCTTCGGGTCACCCCTCTGAAGGGAACCCATCGTTTCGGTATCAAAGGCAAATTGGCTCCTCGTTACATTGGACCTTTTCGCATTCTTGCCAAACGAGGGGAAGTTGCCTACCAGTTGGAACTACCTCCGCACCTCTCCAGAGTTCACGATGTCTTCCACGTCTCTCAACTCAGGCGTTGCTTCTCGGATCCTATCCGTGAAGTGGACCACGAAACGCTTGATCTCCAAGATAATCTTACATATCGAGAGTACCCCATTCGTATCCTCGATCAAGCCGAACGTACCACGCGACGTCATAATATCAAGTTTCTCAAGGTTCAATGGTCGCACCATTCTGAGGATGAAGCAACTTGGGAAAGGGAGGATCGTCTTCGACTTGAATATCCCGCCTTCTTCTCGGAGGAACCCAAATCTCGGGACGAGATTCTTTTGAGTGGGGGTGAGTTGTCACACCCTAGCTAGTCATGCATTAGAGTGTTGCATCATGTTTACTCTTTCATCAGAAACTTGAAATGGGGATGACAGAACCCCCAGTCCCCTCTGAAACCAACTAGGGTTACTAAAATAATTTTTCAATGAACCTGAAATGCCCTTCTAAAATGTCCATCATTTTAGCCTTGGTTCAGAACCTCTGACAAAAGTGGTGCACATTTTTCTAGGCCATCCTAGGGTCTTTGAATTAAATCATAGATATTTGAATTTGGGCATTTAAAATAATATAAAATATTTAAATGCTCAAATATCTCCAAACTAAAATGTTTCATGTTGGAAATAATCCAACTATGGACCAGGAGTAGTTTGGTGAATTTTGGAGTTGCCTAGGTATTTTATTTAATTCAACAAAGTTGCAGATATATTAAATAAAACAGAAAACAGAAAAGAAAGGGGAAAGACTTACCTGCGCGGCCCAGCCAGCTGGCCGGCCCAGCTAGCAGCCGACCCAGCCCAACACTGTAGCTCCCCGTCGTCTTCCTCCCCACGTCCCGAAGCTGCTGCGTGCTCGCGCGCGCGCGGCCACGCGGCCACCTCCTGCTTGCCGACGCCCTCCTGGCCGCGTGGACGACGCCCGCAGCCCGTCCCGATCCCCCCTGCTCTCGCTCACTCTCCCCCGTTTCTTCCTCGCTCTCTCTCGCTCTCGGCCGAAGCACACCGTCGCCGCCGTTCGCCGTAGCCACTGACTCCGGCCACCCCTCGCTCCCCCGAGTAGCTCAGAAGCTCCGCCACAACTCCCTCTTCCTCCCCACCGCTCCACGAGTCCTCGGAAGCCCTGCATCGCCGCCACGTCGCCGTTCCCCTCTTCGGGCTCCGACCACCGTCGCCGACGAATTCGCCGTCTCCAGCGCGTCCCCGAGCCCGCTTCGACGCCCACTGCAACCGCGGTGAGCTACGCCACCGTTTCCCCCTCTTCTTCCCCTCGTTCCCTCACCGTAGCTGCATCCCCACCACGGCCGAACCTCCGCCGTCGCCGAGCTCGCCGTCGGCGCAGCTCAGGTGACCATTTGGTCACCCCGGCGAGTCCAACACGTTCGCAAGAACCCGTAGAGCATCCCTAGCGCCTCACTTTGCTCGACTTCGAGCTCCAGCACCACTCCCGTGCACGACCGAACCCCGGCGGCCGCAGCCGAGCTCGCCGCCGTCGACTTCGGCCACCCCGACCCCAACTGACTCCGCCAAGAGCCGCGGGTCGTCCTCAGCTTCACTCCGGTGGTCGCCGCGTTCCATTTGGTGGCCGAAACGACCAAAACCACTATCGCCGCCGCACTGTTGGTCGCCGCCGGCCAGAACTCCGGCGAGCTGACGTGGCCTAGTTAATTAGCCACTAACCCACCACCTACTGACGCTGACAAGTGGGCCCCAGGGCTTAGTCAAAGCTAACCAGCCCGGGGTCAACGCGGGATTAGCCCCTGTGACACTGACGTGTGGACCCCACACGTCAGGTTTGACCCGAGCCAGCCCTGTTGACCTGCTGATGTCACTGTGATGTCAGGCTGACGCAGTAATTGAATTTCTGGATTTAAATTAAATCAGGAAATTCCAGAATATTATTTAAACTTCAAAAATTCATAACTTTTATTCTGTAACTCCAAATTGGACAAATTATATATGAAAAATGATCAGAAAAATCCAATCTATCCATCTGTACTATTTTCATGCATGATCAAACAAGTTAAATTGATGTTTTAATCAGAATAAGAAAAGGCACTTTAAAAGGCCATATTTGAATTTGGAATTTGAATCTTTGATTCAAATTTGCTCAAAACCCTACTGGCTTTAGTTGCATTAGCCCAACACACTCATATTGCCATGTTTCATGCATGCATCATATTGTTGCACATTGTTTGGTGATGCCTGTGTATCGTTATCCTTTGCGACAGGGTCTGTCCCCGAGGAGTACCGTGATTACCCTAACGAGGAATCGTATCCGTGCAACGAATCATCAGGCAAGCAACCAACCATTTGATCATATCGATACAATCCCATGTTCTCGCTCCTGCTCTATTTTACTGCATTAAGACAACGCGATTCAAACTGCTGTGTGCTACGGTAGTTGAACCCATTTCCTCTGCATGACCTGTCATTGCCACAGTAACTAGATGAAACCCACTAGCATGTGTAGGAGTTGATTGAGCCATATGTATGTGTTGTTCCTACCTTGCTATGCCTACTATGCTTAGAGTTGTGTCAGGTCTGGTTCATCTGGGTGATGGGCTAGAGTGAAATGATTATGTCGGTAATAAGAGTGGTGTGGTGAACACGATTTGGTAAAGGTATCGATGAGAGGCCATGTAGGAGTACATGGTGGGTTGTTTCATTGAAGCCGACCTTAAGCACTGAGATCTGTATGTGTGATTTAAGATACAGCTACTACCATGCATTGGGCCCTGAAATATGACCCCGCTCGACTTCTTATTCACCCTAGCTCTCTGTCCAGGAGTTGCAAGTAGTTTCTGGTGTTTGTAGCCTACTGGAGGCCGTGGACAGCGCTGACCGTAGGGGTGGGCTGTGATGCGGTAGGTACGTGGCCGGGTGTACCGAATACCCGTTAGGTATCTCGGGAACCCTGTTCACATCGTTCGGGGCCGTATGGGAAACCTCGGCCGGACTCCCTGCGGGTGGAACCTGAATAGGCGATAAACCTGGACTAGAGGCTTAAGTGTTTAGGTAGGTCGTGGTCTACACCCACGTCGGCTTTCGCTTGAAGTCTGCCGAGCACATGTCGTGTGCAGACGCTAAGTGGTGGAAACATGTATGACGAAGTACACCCCTGCAGGGTTAACATGATCTATTCGAATAGCCGCGTCCGCGGTAAAGGACTACTTGGTTGCCTATACAGTTCATAGACAAGTAAATGGAAACTACTAAAAGTCTCAAGATAAGTGTGAGTGCCGAGGATGGCTCTTCCGTAGGAAGACGGAGGTGGATCCTCGGTAGTGTATTGAAGTGGTGAGTAGTGGACTCGTGTGCGCAAAACTATTTCAAATTGGAGTATCGTAGGATAGTCTAGCCAAGAGTCAAAGCTGGCTTGCTGCAATAACTCCACCAACCCTTCTTGATACTATGCATGTATGTAGGATCTGATGTAAGTCTTGCTGAGTACCTTTGTACTCATGTTGCTATAATCTACATTTTACAGAAGACGCTGCAACCCCTTCTGATGGGTTCTATGTAGACGTTGACATCAACGAGTAGGCTAAAGACCCAGGTGGTGACCCTGAGCTTGTGAAGGACCACATAGTATAGCCAGGCTTTCCAAGCCTCTTTTATTTTACTAGTTGTCTGTACTCAGACAAGTTACTTCCGCTGTTGGCTTGTATGATTGTATGACTTGTATGTTGGGTCGTGAGACCCGTACCTTTGTGTGTATGATATGTATGGCTCCCTGAGCCTTAAATAAAGTACTTGTGTCATAGAGTCATGTTGTGATGCTTCGTTGTATTTGCACATGTCGAGCATATTGTGTGTATGATTGAAATGCTTGGTATGTGTGGGATCTGACTATCTAGTTGTTTATCTTTAGTAGCCTCTCTTACCGGGAAATGTCTCCTAGTGTTACCGCTGAGCCATGGTAGCTTGCTACTGCTCTGGAACACTTAGGCTGGCCGGCATGTGTCCTTCTTCGTTCCTGTGTCTGTCCCTTCGGGGAAATGTCACGCATTGAGTACCGGAGTCCTGTTAGCCCGCTACAGCCCGGTTTACCGGAGTCCTGCTAGCCCAGTGCTACAGCCCGGACCCACTTGCTGATGACCGACACGTTCGAAGCTGGGTCATGGATGCCTGTCCCTGTAAGTCTGTGCCACTTTGGGTTTACGACTAGTCATGTCAGCCCGGGCTCTTTATCATATGGATGCTAGCGACACTATCATATACGTGAGCCAAAAGGCGCAAACGGTCCCGGGAAAAAGGTAAGACGACACCCGTGGGGATACCGTGCGTGAGGCCGCAAAGTGGTATGAGGTGTTACCAGCTAGATCGATGTGACATCGAGTCGTGGTCCTGACACATGCCGAACCCACGATGCAATAGCCAGGGAAGGAGAAAGGCTACAACAAAAATCCAGGTGGTCTCCATCTTGAGCATTAAATCTGTTTTATGCATTATTCCGTAGCCTACCCCTGGAGGGGGACATGTTAAACAATCCCATCCCTTGCTTACCGCACCACTTGTATCATCCTGCACTTACAGCAGTTTTTATTTGAATAAAGCAATGCAGCACATTTTTGCTTCTAATTGCATTTCTTTCTTACACATATGTTCATCTATGACATGTTGCATCCGTACGTTTTGGTACGGCTAAATACACCAGGGGCTTATGTTTCCCGTGTTATGGTGTGATAAGTCTGAACACTTTCACAAGTGCGCACCCCGAACTTATAGCATTATATGCATCGGCTCCGAATCATGTTCTTGGGTCAATAGTTGGGTTTGCCCGGCTCCCATGTTTTGGTACCTTACGTTCCGTTTTATCGGCTAAGGTAGCACTGGGAGAACCACTGCGATTGCGCCCCAGTTGAGCTGGGTTAACGCCTCAGTGGAGAAAGCTAAAACTGACCGTCATGATGAGGCGAGAGCTGGTCGCTGTTCGAGAGGTTCTTTGCGAGTCCCTAAAGACTTATGCCGCTTCGAGCGACGAGCCGGATTCTATCCGGCCAAGGCGTGGATAGCGCCCCAAATTCGGCCTTCCGAAAACTAGGGGCTTCACCGAAATTTAAAATTATAGAATTCCATGGCTAAGTGAGAGTGTTCAAGCATTATAAGTCCGGTTGCCTTGTTCGTTGTGTTGAGCGCCTCCCTAGATGGACCCAAAAATGGGAACAAGAGCGCTCGAGTTTATCCCGAACACCCCAGCACTCGTGGCATGGGGGCTGAAGCCGACGACTTGCCATCTCTCAGATTTGATAAACAGCCGCACAGAAGGTAATATTTTAAATTAACAAGCATTGCTTAGCGCATATGAACCAAGTTTGCAGCGCACAGGATAACAAAATGCGAGTCTACTCAAATATTACATCTTTGGAGCACTCACCCGCAATAGTGCGGGCGCCCTTCAGCACACTCTTATAATACATCTCGGGCGTATGATACTCCTTGCCCTCTGGTGGTGGGTCCGTCACAAGCTTCTGGGCATCCATCTTGCCCCAGTGCACCTTTGCGCGGGCAAGGGCCCGACGGGAACCTTCAATACAGGCGGAGTGCTTGATGACTTCAACCCACGGGCACGCATCCACCAGCCGCTGCACCAGGCCGAAGTAGCTCCCAGGCATGGCCTCCTTAGGCCATAGCCGAACTATGAGGCCCTTCATGGCCTGTTCGGCCGCCTTGTGGAGCTCGACCAGCTGCTTCAGCTAGTCGCTAAGGGGCACCGGATGTTCGGCCTCAGCATACTGAGACCAGAAGACCTTCTCCGTCGAGCTCCCCTCCTCGGCCCGGTAGAATGCGGCAGCATCGGACACGCTGCGAGGAAGATCTGCAAACGCTCTTGGAGAGCTCTGAATTCAGGTAAGCGATAGGTAATTAACACTCACATGCTTACTTTGCATGAAAAATGCCTTACCCGCTGCTATTTTCTTTACCGCCTCGATCTCCTGGAGGGCCTTTTAGGCTTCGGCCTTAGCGGCTTTGGCACTCTCAAGAGCCGTTGCAAGCCCAGACTCTCGAGTCTTCGAGTCACACTCCAGGCTCTCATGTTTCCTCACGAGATCCTGGAGCTCTTGTTGTACCTCCGCCACCCGCGCCTCCTGCTTCTCTCGCTCGGTGCGCTCCGCAGCCGCATTGCATTTGGCCGCGGCCACCGCCTCCTTCAGGGTCGCCACCTCGTTAGTGGCCCCTGCAATACCCCAGTTATCCTTGTCATTTTTCTTGCAACCAAATCCTTTTCTGTAAGGTACAATTTTCATAAGGTATTACTCACCTTCTTTTTCCTTGAGCTGCTTCTTGGCATGGCTGAGCTCGTTCTTGAACCGCTCGAGGTTTTCCTTCAAAATTTTGACCTCCACACTTAGTGCGGCAGGGGCTACTGTCTATGCGGTACCATTTTACATGTATTGAAATTCTTACCTCAAAGCCTGTTAGAAGGCTGCTGCAGGCTTCGGTCAGCCCGTTCTTGGCGAGCTGAACTTTCTGAATCACCGCACTCATAACAGTGCGGTGTTCCTCTTCAATAGAGGCGCTATTGAGCGCCTCTAGCAAATTATCCGGCACCTCCGGTTGGACGGAGGCAGCCGGCGTCACGGTCTTGCCCTTCTTACGAAGGGGTCGCCCGCCGGACTCCGGAGCCACTATGGGTTCCGGAGCTGAGTCCGGTGCAAAGTCCGGGAGGTTGTCCTGCGACACCTCCGGGGCCCTCTCCTCCTGGTGGGTCCCTTCCTGGGATCCCACCTCGGCATCGTCTGCATCACGGGGAGTGGAGTCAGTCGGAAGAGAATCCATATTCGACGCCCCTAAGGACCCACTCGACGAAGTGGGGAGATCATCCTTAGGCGGACTGCAGGGTTGTATGCGTCATTAGAAAGACATAATATGGCGGAAAACGAAAACCTTGAAGTTATTCGGGAGTTCGGATACTTACGATCTCGCCAGAGGCTTGGCCCTTGGAGGCCAGTCCTTGTCGTCATCACTGGCGTTGGCGGAACAGTCCGGGGGAAGAGTTTTTCCCCTCTTGGACCCTTCAGCCTCCCTTGTTGGGGAGGCCTTCCTTTTCTTCCCTCCCCCCGCTGGGGGAGAGGCTTTCTTCTTCTCCTCCTCGCCTTGGTGGGAGGAGTCAGCCTCGGATTCATCATCCGATAGCACCTGAAAACGGGAACTCTTCCGAGTCCCCATGGCCTTCTTCTTGGCCTTCTTCTCCGGCACCACGTGGGGTGCCGGAGACAGCAGCCCCGTTAGGCGGGCATCAGCTGGGTCCTCTGGCAATGGGGCCGGACAGATAGCCTATGCGGCCTTCTTCAGCCAGTCCTGTCAAAGGAAAGGGAGTTTAGATCCCGCATAGAGTCAAACTATGAATAACAAGCATCCCGTAAAGGACAATATCACTTACCTCATCAGCTATACGCTGCGAGCTGAATCCGCGATCTTTGGTAGCGGATGCGGGAGCCTCGGTGCCCTTGAACAGCACCTTCCAGACCTCTTCGTACGTAGTGTCGAAGAGCCCATTCAAAGTCTGGTGCTGCGCCGGATCGAACTCCCGCATGTTAAAGCCCCGTCGTTGGCACGGGAGAATCCGGCAGATGAGCATGACCTGGACTACGTTGACAAGCTTGAGCTTCTTGTCCACCAGCTTCTGGATACAGGCTTGGAGTCCGGTCAGCTCCTCCGAATCCCCCCAGATCCGGCCACTCTCTTTCCAGGAGGTGAGCCGTGTAGGGATACTAGATCTGAATTCGGGGGCCGATGCCCAATCAGGGTCACGCGGCTCGGTGATGTAGAACCACCCCGATTGCCACCCCTTAATGGTTTCCACGAAAGTACCCTCCAGCCATGTAACGTGGGACATCATGCCCACCATGGCGCCTCCGCACTCTGCTTGGCTGCCCTTCACAACCTTTGGCTTGACACTGAAGGTCTTGAGCCACAAGCCGAAGTGGCGCTGGATGCAGAGGAAGGCCTCGCACACGACGATAAACGCCGAGATGTTGAGGGTAAAATTCGGGGCCAGATCATGGAAATCTAGGCCGTAGTAGAACATGAGCCCCCGGACAAAGGGATGAAGTGGGAAGCCCAGTCCGCGGAGGAAATGGGGAAGGAATACTACCCTCTCATGGGGCCTAGGGGTGGGGATGACCTCTCCCTCGTCGGGGAGCCGATGCGCGATGTCGCTGGACAAGTATCCGGCGCTGCGCAGCTTCTGGATATGCCCCTCCGTGACGGAGGAGGCCATCCACTTGCCTCCCGCTCCGGACATATTTGGAGAAGGTTGAGGTGAGATGTGCAGGCTTGGGCGCTAGAGCTGGAGTTCGCAGAGATGCATAAGCCAAGGAGGAAGAAGGCGCGGGTAAAAAGGTTGGATCTTTATCCCCTTATATGGGCGGACGGAAACATGCGTCCCCACCGGCCTGATAAAACTCGCTTATCTCCCAAGCGCCGCAATCAATGGCGCGGTTGGGTTACCCACGTCCGTATTGATGGGAATCCCGGAATAAGGGGAACACGATCTCTGCTTCGACAAGACGTGCCAAGGAAACCGCCTCGCTAAACGCGCTGAGATGGAACAATAAAAACAATTTGCAGGCTTGGTAGTGGTGTGATGTTACACCACAAAATACGTCAGCAGATTGAACTTGTGTAATATTATTCTCTCTACGGTTGTATGTGGAATTTATTTTGCAGAGCCGGACACTATCCTGGTGTTCACAATCTTCTATAAATTATTCGGAGGAGGAACCCTCCTTGCAATGCCGAAGACAACATGCGCGCCGGACTCGTCGTCATTGAAGCCTGGTTCAGGGGCTACTGAGGGAGTCCTGGACTAGGGGGTGTCCGGATAGCCGAACTACCATCATCGGCCGGACTCCAAGACTATGAAGATACAAGATTGAAGACTTCGTCCCGTGTCCGGATGGGACTTTCCTTGGCGTGGAAGGCATGCTTGGCGATACGGATATGTAGATCTCCTACCATTGTAACCGACTCTGTGTAACCCTAGCCCTCTCCGGTTTCTATATAAACCGGATGGCTTTAGTCCATAGGAGGAACAACAATCATACCATAGGATAGCTTCTAGGGTTTAGCCTCCTTGATCTCGTGGTAGATCTACTCTGGTAACCCACATCATCAATATTAATCAAGCAGGACGTAGGGTTTTACCTCCATCAAGAGGGTCCGAACCTGGGTAAAAACATCGTGTCCCTCGTCTCCTGTTACCATCTGCCTAGACGCACAGTTCGGGACCCCCTACCCGAGATCCGCCGGTTTTGACACCTACAATGGGCATCTCCATAGGCTGTTGATTATCCTCGTTATTGTGAGATTTTCTCTTTTTTTGTCTTCTCCACACAATCCCCATCATCATATTCTATTCCACCCATGGTGCTATCATGGCTCACGGTCATGTATTGCGTGAAGGTTGAAAAAGTTTGAGATTATTTAAGTGTGAAACAATTGTTTGGCTTGTCATCAGGAGTGTAGAATTTGGGAACATTTTTGTGTGACGAAAATGAAGCATAGCCGAACTATATGATTTTGTAGGGATGAACTTTCTTTGGCCATGTTATTTTGAGAAGACATGATTGCTTTGATTAGTATGCTTGAAGTGTTACTATTTATTTTTTCAATATGAACTTTTATTTTGAATCATTTGGATCTGAACATTCATGCCACAATAAAGAAAATTACATTGGGAATTATGCTAGGTAGCATTCCACATCAAAAATTCTGTTTTTATCATTTACCTACTCGAGGACGAGTAGGAATTAAGCTTGGGGATCCTTGATACGACTCCAACGTATCTATAATTTTTTATTGTTCCATGCTATTATATTACCCCTTTTGGATGTTTTATGGACTTTATTTTACATATTTATATCATTTTTGGGACTAACCTACTAACCGAAGGCCCAGTCCGTATTGCCGTTTTTTTTGCCTATTTCAGTATTTCGAAGAAAACGAATATCAAACGGAGTCCAAACGGAATGAAACCTTCGGGAGCGTGATTTTTGGAACGAACGTGATCCGGAGAACTTGGAGTGCAAGTCAAGAAACAAACGAGGCATCCATAAGATAGGAGGGCGCGCCCACCCCTCCTAGGCGCGCCCACCCCTCCTGGGCACGGCCCCCTGTCTCCTGGGCCTCACGAGCGGCCACCGACATACTTCTTCCTCCTATATATACCTACGTACCACGAAAACATCTAGGGAGCCAACGAAAAACAATTTCCACCGCTGTAACCTTCTTTATCCACGATATCCCATCTTGGAGCCTTCGCCGGCGCTCCGCCAGATGGGGAATCGACCACGGAGGGCTTCTACATCAACACCATAACCCCTCCGATGAGTTGTGAGTAGTTTACCACAGACCTTCGGGTCCATAGTTACTAGCTAGATGGCTTCTTCTCTCTTTTTGGATCTCAATACAATGTTCTCCCCCTCTCTTGTGGAGATCTATTCGATGTAAACTCTTTTTGTGGTGTGTTTGTCGAGATCCGATGAATTGTGGGTTTATGATCAAGTTTATCTATGAGAAATGTTTGAATCTTCTCTCAATTCTTTTATGTATAATTGAGTTATATTTGCAAGTCTCTTTGAATTATCAGTTTGGGTTGGTCTACTAGATTGATCTTTCTTGCCATGGGAGAAGTGCTTAGCTTTGGGTTCAATCTTGCGGTGTCCTTACCCAGTGACAGAAAGGGTTGCAACGCACGTATTGTATTGTTGCAATAGAGGATAAAAAGATGGGGTTTATATCATATTGCTTGAGTTTATCCCTCTACATCATGTCATCTTTCTTAATCCGTTACTCTGTTCTTATGAACTTAATACTCTAGATGCACGCTGGGTAGCGGTCGATGTGTGGAGTAATAGTAGTAGATGCAGGCAGGAGTCGGTCTACTTGTCGCGGACGTGATGCCTATACATGACCATGCCTAGATAATCTCATAATTATTCTCTTTTCTATCGATTACTTGACAGTAATTTGTTCACCCACCATAATACTTATGCTATCTTGAGAGAAGCCACTAGTGAAACCTATGGCCCCCGGGTCTATCTTTTATCATATAAGCTTTCAATCTACTTTTATTTGCATCTTTACTTTTTGCATCTATATTATAAAATACCAAAAATATATTTATCTTATCATACTATCTCTATCAGATCTCACTTTCGCAACTGGCCGTGAAGGGATTGACAACCCCTTTATTGTGTTGGTTGCGAGTTCTTTGTTTCTTTGTGTAGGTGCGTGGGGCTTTTGAGGAGCCTCCTACTGGATTGATACCTTGGTTCTCAAAAACTGAGGGAAATACTTACGCTACTATTGCTGCATCACCCTTTCCTCTTCAAGGAAAACCAACACAAGCTCAAGACATAGCACACATCCTGTTATTTTCTGGAGACGTAAGCCTCACCCCACAGCCGACCAGTCAGCGCTCGTACTCCCCTCAGCGTGTGCATCCGCTGCGGTGGCTTCGCCGGCTCCGGGTGGTTCCCTTTCTAGGCCTCGCCCTCGTCTACTGCGTTTGTGCTCTCGGCGCGGCGAGGTCAACATGGTCAACAAACAACAGCCATCGGAAGAGGCTGACGGTAGGGGACCACACAAGGAAATGCCTCGTTATTACACGCAAAATAATGATTCCTCCACCTGACAGCTGGGACCCACCGGAAGGGCCTCTGTCTTTCGCGAAAAAATGTTCCCCCCGCTGTCAGCTCGGACCCACCAGAAGTGCCTCCTTATTATGCACAAAAAAAGAATACTCCCCCTACTAGCTGGGACCCACCTTGGTGGGAGACTGACTTGTGGGCCTACTAAGATGACGGGACCGGAGGGCTTTGTCAACTTAGTCAAGATGAACGATTCTAGCTCCAGTGACTGTACGATGTCCATCCAACAGCCGTAGTGCTTCTTCAACCTTTGGTCTTCTTACTCCAGCTGCACAAAGCAGCACCGGTCGTGCCGCATGCTCCTGCCTCCCATGGCCGGCTTTGCTGCCGCGGAGGCCTCACCACCCCCTACTACTCCCACCAATGGCCAGGCCCTGGGGTGATGGCAGCCTCACACCGCAGCCGAACTAGTGAACCCTCGTACTCCTCTCTGCGCGGGCTTCCACTACCGCGTCTTCCACGGCTCCGCGTTGTCCCCGTTATAGGCCTCGCCATCGTCCACCGCCCTGGTGCTCTCGGCGCGGCGTGGTCAATGTGGTTAAGGAACAAGTTCAATTGGAAGAGTAATGTACATTGATAGGCTAACAGCTGGGTCCACGGCAGCCGCAAGGAATTGGCTCCTTATAACACGGAAAATAATTATTCCTCCACCTGACAATAGGGACCCACTGTATTTCGCGAAAAAAAGTTTCCCCCCTGACTGCTGGGACCCACCAGCTACATCTTCGCATGCAAGGAAGTGCGTCCGAAAAAAAACAATTCGCCCCCCTGACTGCTGGGACCCACCAGCTACATCTTTGCATGCAAGGAAGTGCCTGACAGTCGGGACCCACCTGGTTGAAGCGTATGTAGCGTTGTCATTCTGGTCGTGAACATGTACGTACATACTGGTCGATGTACAGGTGCACACGTGTCGTAGTAGAGGCGCACACTTAGCATGTACACGTACGTACAATGGCCAGTGTGCAAGAAAGAAAATACGGTCACGTACGTACATACGGGCAGGGTCTCGAACGCCTACTCATGCATACATACGGCCAGGGCTCGTGTACATGGCTGGGTGGGAACGAAGAAACATCGTCGTTGTCGTGTTCATGGGGAGCCAACCGGCTGGGTCAGAATGGAATGCGTCGTCATGTTCATTGGGAGGGCTTGGACCGAACAACCGACGGAAACTAGGCCTGGCGTACCACACAACGGAGGAAACGGCCTTGTGTTCGACCGACCACATTCGAAACGGGATCCTGTTCATCGGGAGGGGTTTTGCGTACCTCAAAACGGAGGAAACGGACTTCTGTTGGACCTCCTACGGTCGAAATGGGGTCCTGTTGATCGAGAGGGGTGTGACATACCGCAAAACGGAGGAAACGGACTTGTGTTGGAGCGCTACGGTCAAAACAGGGTCCTGTTCATCGAGAGGGGTGTGGCGTACCGCAAAACGGGACTCCACGGGATATTGTTCATCTCCACCGTCGACCACCTCCAGCCTCCACAGGCTACTGTTCATCCACCGTCGACCTCCTCCAGCCTCCACCTGTGACTGTTCATCCACGGGCTCCTATTCATCCAGCCTCCACCGCGCGCTACTCCACCGACTACTATTCAACCAGCCCTCTCCACAGGCTCCTATTCAACCACCCCTCCACGGGGCTACTGTTCATCCAGCCCTCCATCGGCTACTGTTCATCCAGCCCTCCATCGGCTACTGTTCATCCAGCCCTCCACGGGGTCCTGTTCATCCAGCCCCAACCGTCTCGATCGATCGGGGTCCTGTTCATCCAGAGGCAACACCACGGGGTCCTGTTCATCCACCCCCACCGGGAACTGTTCATCCAGACCCCCCCAGTAACGGTCACTGTTCATCCAACCCCCCACCCCCCCAGCAATGCTCACTTTTCATCCAGAGGCAGCATCGATCGGCTTCAGTTACCAGCAGTAGCGAAGGAATCGCTCGATCGCTCGGGTTTAGTAACGCGTAGCCTATAGTGCATCTACTCGGATTCAGTTAGGAGACACCTCGCTCGGGTTCAGTTAGAGCCCAACGCCTCGCACCCACGCGTGTATGGTACGAGAGAAACACGCATCGCTCGGCCCCCGACCACCCACCATAACTGGGAACTCCCCAAAATTTTCCTCGCCCTCGCTTCTACCACGGTTTTTCCTGTCATGGACGGCCCAAAGAATGTCATGCAGCTACATCTCCGGCCTGCCCAAAATGAAAAGCCCATTTTCTGTCATGATTTTTTGTCATAGAAATAGGAGCCCACCACATCTATGATGATATTGGGTTTTTTCATAATTATCGTCATAGAAGTGTCATAAGTATGACATAATTTTTTTTCGTTCAGCCCAAAATGTCACGGATGTGTCTTTTTTTTGTAGTCCTTGTCGGGGCTATGCAAGCTGCCCAGGCATGGATCTCGCCGGGGGAGGTCTATCTTGTCTTCTACTTTCCGTTTACTGGCTTGAATGTTGTCTACGTAGTCTAGTATTTTGTCTTCTACTGCCCTGCCAAGCCTTGCCGCAGGTGTGGCTACGACTGCCCGTGCACAACTAAGGGGTACAGAAGGGCCCATACATAAGTACACCGAAAGGAGCCCCCAGGCCTGGGCCACACATAAGCGCGAAGCGTCGTTGGGCCAGGCCCAGGACAGTGCGTGGGCATGCGTGGCAGGGATTAAGTGTTGCAATCTTTTCGGTAGTTAGACTTCTCCATGGTCCGCATTGAGTGTGTGACGTGGGGGTCGTGCGTGGAACGATCGCAGAATGCCTGCAATGCCTCACATCAAATAGTAAATAGGCGGCTCGTGCCTTCCCCATAAAAAGAGGAATTCGCAGCGGCGCTGCTCATTTAGCCTTCTTGACTTTCCCAATCTAGGAACCACCACTCCCTTCTTCTACCTCGAGCCCAAAACAGAGCATCCGCCTCTGTCCGCCACTGTCGTGTTTTCACCACTCTTGATCCCTTGCCCTCTCTAAGCCACCACGGCACCCAAGATGAGCAAGGACAAAGGAGTGGCCAAGGCAAGCGAGGGGGAGGTGCCAGAGAGCGAACTGGTGAAGCTGCAGAAGAAGCACGCCGTCTTTACCTCGACGATGGACGTGCTCATGCTCAGGGATCGACTTTGCTGCCTGTGGGGGAGATTGACGTCGGGGCACCCTGCCATGCACATCATCCCCGCTCCCTTTGCCAAGCCCAGTCCAGATAAATATCCTTTCTTTGTTGATTACTTCTATTGCGGGCTGTGCCCCCATTCTCAGATTTCTTCAACCACATCATGCACACCTTTGGCTTTCACCTCCTAGATTTCACACCAAATGTTGTGGTGTGCATGGCCCTCTTCGCCCACCTCTGCGAGGGCTTCGCTGGGGTAGTCGCCAACACAGCTCTCTTCTGCCATTATTTCGTCCCTCCCCTCCAGCCAGGAGATGCTATCTCTGGTTGCATCACTTGGATCCCAAGAGCTTTGAGCAAGAGCACGTACCCGGAGGGGGCCCAGAAGGAGAAGTGGGACGAATGGCGGGGCAGGTGGTGCTGGATTGTGGAAGAGGAGCCGTGGCCATTATGTTAGGTCCATCAGAAACTGCCGACCCATGGCAAGCACTGGGGTGACTTCGACGCCAACGACAAGAAGCTTATGGTCGCCACCACCAGAATCCATCGCCTCAAATTAGCCGGGCTCACGCTCGAGATGGTTGGGGCCGACTTCCCCCGCCGCCGCATCGCTCCTCTGCACAACAAAGGGAGGCCAGCCTGGGACTTCAAGAACGCGATAGACATCATGAGGCTTCGCCCTGGCCTGAACTACAATTTCACGGTAATGCAACATGCGTCCCTTTGCTAGAAGCTATTTCAGCTCAAGGTTGACAAGGCCAGCAAGGCTGACAAGGACGGCAAGGCCGACAAGGCTAGCAAGGCCGACAACCCTTTCAGGTTGCCGGCGGGGGTGGTCCCCTTGAGTAACAATTCCTACCTGACCTCCATCATCGCCATGATTCCGGTGTTCAATGCCCATGGCTTGGAACTGGCCTGGGACGAGCCAGAAGCAGTGCTGGTACAGGATTTCTTCGACAACTTGTCGGATAAGTTCTTCTATAACGAGCCGCTGCTCATCTGCCCCACCACCGAAGAAGACGTGGCCAATATCGCCAGCAGGGCGGAGGAGGCAGCACTTGCCGAGGAGGCCGGCAGCCTTGGCACCATGGAGGTCTAGGCCGATGAGGCCAATGAGGAGAAAGAGTTTGCCGGGTGGAAGGAGTCTGTCGGGAAGCACATTGGAGCGGGCGCTGGGGTTGTCCCTGCTGAAGAGGAGGCCGAGGAGACAACTGATGCGGACGAGCCTTCAACTCCAAAGAAGTAGCATGTCGTGCGGCGAGCCAGTCAAGAGCTCCGGTAAAGGAGCGGCCGGTAGGGCTGTGCAGTAGCAAGAGGCCCAGGCGCAACCCGTGCGTCACACGAGGGGTGCGGCTACGACTACAGCGATGGAAGCCGCGCAACGAGGAAAGCTGCGGCCGCCACCTCCTCCTCGATAGCGAAGAAAACTGCGGCTACCGCCTCCTCCTCGGCCAAGCGGTCCAGGACTCCATCTCCTCCTCCTCCCTTCACGGACACCATCCCGACGGCCAATTTCGACCTAGTGTCCTTTAGCCCGAAGAGGAAGAGGAGGCCAGAAGGGGAAGATGATTAAGCATCTTGCCTCTTTACTTATCCCCTGATCTATTTTAGTTGTAGCGATTCGGAGACGCTGGCCCAGAGGATGGCGAAGTGGGCCAAGACTTCGACGGGCGACGAGCCCCTGACAAGCACTTCAAGTGTCTAGGTGACGTGCACAATCAGCCCGGATGCCAGCCCTCAATGAAGCCCCCAATCCAGCCCCCAGCGTGAGTCCATTACTCATTTCCCGCTGGCAGGCGGCAGAGTGTGCATCTTCAGTGCTGACCTTGTCGGGATTGCAGGAGGAGAGCGGCAACAGGAGGAGCCATTGAGGGCCAACGCTGACACGCCGCCCTCGTCAACCATGCCACCCAGGAGGGGTCCCCGGCAAGGGCATCCACCAACGAGCCCACGCGCATGGAGGAAGAGGCGGCGAGCACAAGCATCGGCGGCTCTATCTTGGCAACGAGCTTGCCGGGGAGGGAACCGCCCCTCCTCAGCATGTCACAGGTAAGCCCCCTGCCTCCTGTCCCTTGCCGTCTTTGCCATGTGACTTTCTCTCTTTTCCTTTTTGCTTTTCTGTGTTTTGAATTTAGTTTCACCTCATTCTCCCTTTCGGCTTTCATATCCCCTCTCGATGGCCTAGACGGACGTCGAGGCCATCATTGAGGAAACTGCCAAAGACACCGCCGCCGAGGCCGCCAAGGTTGCCGCCGATGAGGCCGCTAAAGATGCGCACGAGGAAGCCGCCAAGGGGTTTGCCGGGGAGGCCAGTAAGGAGACCGGCGACCATACTGATGGCAATCCTGCCATAGGAGCGCCTGGCGCTACATCGGTCCCGGAGCCCTCTACTACCGGGGGAAGGTGGTTGATGATCAACCATCAACCTCTGAAGCCCCCACCCCGAGCAGATATCTGAAGGTGGGCGATGACCTGTTCGTCAGCATTGTAGGAACGGCAAGCACTGGAGCACCAACCGAAGGGGAGGCTTTTGATGAAGAAATTTGTGCTGCTATCGGGCTTTAGGTTGTTGACGAGCCAAGCGCCAGTGGCAACGGCTCCAAAGAAGACCAGCTCCTCCAAGCCATGAGCATGAATTTCCAGAAGCATCAGGCGCTTCACCGTGCTCGCAAGGAGAAGCTAGACTCCAGGACAGCCGTCATCGACAAGGCAGAGGCATATCTCCAGGAGCGCATCGCTCAGGAGCAGACCTGGTTCGCCGATGCCCAGCAAGAGCTGAACACCGGCCAGGAGCAAATGAGCGAGCACTGGCAAGAGATCCTCCTGAAGCAGGCTGACATCAAGAAGGCCCCAGAGGTGGCTGCTGCACAGGCTACCAAGGATGAAGCCGCCTAGAGGGAGCGCCGCATTCTGCTTGATACACAAGAGGAAGACCTTGTCGCCCAGGAAGAGGTGCTTGCCGCCAAGATCCACGGAAAGGATGAAGAAATCGAGAAGATTGTCACGCAGCGGACCCAGGAGCTGATGCAGGAGCATAAAGATACCATTGATGCTATTTCCCGGGACCATCCAGCAAGCCGAAGGAGGCCATTGACGGTGCTGAGGCCATAGAGGCCGCCAAAAACGAGCTGGCCAGCAAGGTGGAGAAGCTGGAGCTAGAGCTGGAGGAGAAGAGGAAGGAGATCTCCACACTGAATAGCAACAAAGATAAGACTGTGGGCACCTTGGCGGAGCAGGAGGTCACTATATTTGACAAGACCAAACTGCTCTCCGAAGCCATTAACTCCATTGCCGATCTGAAGCTGAAACTGGCCACCCTCGAGGAGATGCTTAAGGACACCAGGTGTCGGCGTCCTGGATTCGGGGGTATCCAGCCCTGCCTGCCTGTGGTTCACCATGCGGCTTCATCGACGGCCTGGTACGTCCCAGCTTCAACACCAACACTGCACGATACTCGCGAAGGACCAAGCCTCGCGAGGCGGACAATGCCAAGACCCCCGAAGGAACCGGCCTCCTTAGGCTGGCTCCTGAGGGGCGGAGAGTTCTATGCAATGTTGCCTCACGAGGCTCAGGTGACGTGATCCATGATGACCAAGGCCAGGCGGGAGCCAGGCGGGCGCAGAGCGCAGGTTTCCTCTTCGGAGCAAAGGAAGCAGGGCGCAGGCGCGGAGTCCCAAGGAATCAGCCAAAGGTTTCCATTCTGGTGCAACAAGACCAAGACCGCCAGGACGGCAGGACGGAGGTCATCGACGAGCCCACCCCAGCATCACGACCAGAGGATTTTCGCAGGCGAAGACTACTTTTGTCAGGATAGACTGTACTACTTGTCCCCTTTCAAATCCGGATGTTGTGGGATCCCTTCCTGCTCATACTTGGGAGGAGGACCAAGGCCACTATAAATAGGACTAGCCACCACCATGGAAGGGGGACGGGATCAGAACAAGTAGAACTAGCATACACCACACCAACTCAAGAACACCTCACCTCCTGAGGCTTGTTCATCCACTGTACTAGCTCATCCTCAGCCCTACGAGGCAATCCACCAAAACGCTGGAGTAGGGTATTACACCACAACGGTGGCCCGAACCAGGATAAAATTGATGTGTCTCTTGTCCCTTTGAGCTCGACGCGCTAGGCTTAGGAGGATCACCAGTAGGCAGGCTGGGTAGGTTGACATCTCGGCACGCACCTAGAGTTCAAACCTCTCAAGGGTTTGCGGATCCCACAATCCGACATTTGGCGCGCCAGGTAGGGGTGCGTCGGATCCTCTCTTCCGTCGATCGATCCATGACCACTCCGACACCTCCATGGCCGACGCTCGCCGGGCTTGCGCCGAGCGTCAGGCTAATATCACCGCCCGCATCGCTCAGACGGCCCCGGCAGGTGATGGATGTGCCCCCTGTGCTCCTTCTCCGGTGGCCAATGCCGCCACGGGCCCTGCCGGCCACAAGAAGCAAGCTTCATTGTTGCACCCGTCGATGTGCCGTGAGGGCCGCACTTCTACTCTGTCACTGACCCCAGTAGCTTCATCATCCCACGCGCTTCACGGCCAGGCGGATGCGCAGGCCGCTCTGCTCATGGAACGGGAGCTCCTTCGCTACTGCCCGGTCGGCGACCTCTACGAGGAGTGGCTCGAGTGGATCGCTGAGCTCGTCAGCGTTGCGCACAGGGGCTCTGCTGAACCGGCTCGCTCGCTGCCTCAGCAACCACCTGAAGCGGGTGATGTGGCGCACGGGGCTCCTCCACCACCTCCGACACAGGGCGCCATCATCGAGCGAAGGCGTATGGATCCGCGGCATGACCGGCCACGCCCTGGGCCAGCTCAGGATGATGTGAGCTGCCAGGTGGTGCAGTGGCCGCAGGGGGAAGCGCGTGTGCTTCCAGCGCCCCAGCACTAGGCCCACATACCACCACAGGAGGTGGCGGTGCGCGTGCACCAGGATCAATTTCCACCCCCTCGAAGACCTCCGGTGGCCACGACAGGATGCCGCGCGTTCACTTCGGAGCTCCTCGATGTCGTCTGGCCAAGCAAGTTCAAGCCTGACCTGCCTCCACGCTACGACGGCACCGCCGACCCCGCCGAGTTCCTGCAGCTCTACAAGCTGAGCATTGAGGCGGCCAACAGCGACGAGAAGATCATGGCAAACTGGTTCCCGATGGCCGTCAAGGATGGTGCGCGTTCTTGGCTCCTGAACAGGACCGAGGGATCGGTTTCTTCCTGGGAGGAGATGCGCAGCCACTTCATCGCCAACTTCCAGGGCAGTCGCGACCATCCCACGGTCGCGGGTGACTTGCGCCGCATCAAGCAGCAACCTGGAGAGACCCTGTAGAAGTATATCCAGCACTTCAACAATGTTCACCTCAAGATTCCCAAGGTATTGGACGAGGCCATCAACTTCACATTCACCGATGGCGTCCGCGATGTCAAGATGAAGGAGGAGCTCGCCATCCACGAGGATGTCTGCACCGCCCTAGAGATGTTCAACATGTCGAACAAGTCCGCAAGGGCTGAGGAGGGATGCCACTCCCTCCTCGAGCTCCTCGATGCTAATCCAGAAGACAAGAAGACCAAGACCAAAGATGTGAAGCACAAGGGGCCAGCCGTGCTTGTGGCCGAGCCAGAGACGAAGCGCGGCAGTGACCACCCCGAGTCATCCAAGAGCAATCGGCCGTTCTGCTTCTTCCACAATGTTCACAGCCACAACACCAACGACTGCCAGGAGCTTAGGGCCCTTTGCGATAGGCGCCTCGGTCGATGCCCCGAGCACAACGATCGAGGCTATGGTCACGGAGGCGGCCGTGGTGGAGGACACTAGGACGGCCGCGACCATCGTCAGGAGTGGCACGACCAGCCTCGTTAGGACCGCTGGCAGGGCCAACCTCGTGAGGGCAACTGGAGGGAGCAGCCTCGTGAGGATTGCCCTCAGGGCAATGCAGCTTTGCCTCCTCTGCCTCCACCTCCAAGAAGGAATGAAGATCACCACCAGGACAAGGGGGATGGGGGCTTCCAGGAGCCTCGGGTCATTGCTTGCATCTTGGGTGGCTCATAGGCCCCGACTTCCCACTGCGTCTTCAAGCAGTTCGCGCGTGAGGTGAGTGCAGCGCTCCCCAAGCCTGAAGCAACTTGCCCTCTCAAGTGGTCCAAGTGCGCCATCACCTTCAGCTCCTCAGACCAGCTCAAGTGTGCGGCCACCGCTGACGCGCTCCCTATGCTCCGCTCCCCCATCATCAGCAACATGGTCTTCACCAAAACTCTCATTAACGATGGAGCGGGGCTCAATGTTCTATCTGTTTAGACGTTCGACGGGCTCCAGGTGCCATACGACCAGCTTCACCCCACCAAGCCATTCTTAGGAGTGATCGACGGTTCGACACACTCGACCGGGCAGATTTGCCTCCCTGTCACCTTCGGCGAGCGCAACAACTACCACACCGAGCTCATCGACTTCGATGTTGCCGACATCTGCCTTCCCTACAACGCCATCCTAGGACACAGCACTGGCCAAGTTCATGGAGGCCATGCACCACGGCTACAATGTTCTCAAGATGCCAAGAAGTGGCGGTATCATCACGGTTGCCTGTCAAGAGAAGGACGTGGTGTGCTCCCTCGAGCACGCCTTCCAGGCTGCGGCGGTCGAGAATCACAAAGATGAGGATGGTGCCCTCCCCCCTGAGGTCGCCCCCAAGACAAAGAAGCTGCAGCTAAGACAGGGGTCTCTTGAGGAAGCATCACTCAAGGACGCAGCACTGAGCCTCGTGGCTCCAGACGCGGCACCATCATCCATCGCATAGGAAGGCGCGCCTGGCCCTCCTCTCAGGCTGGGATCGGGGGCTCTCCTTTGGAGGGCCTTAGATTCTAGCGAATGTCGCGAGGGAGGCCCTCGGGCACCATGTGGAGGCGCTCTTCAGAGCATGCTACCCAAGAGAAGGCACCAGGCGTTTAGGACTTCATCAGCAAGGCAATCGAGGATATTCAGGAAGGAAGGGTTCTGCAAGGCGATCATCACCAGCCGCGTGGCGCAGCTCACTGCCCTGGCGAGGGTAAGGAGTTCCGCATCTGTGTCGACATCCCCGGGCTCAATAGGGCCGCATCTCGGCAGCTCATGTGGCCGTCTCGTGTCGGCCGATGCGAGGCTCCGCCGCACAGCTACGTCTGCATGCCTTTTGGCCTGGCGGGCGCGGCCGAGGCATTCTAGTGCTGCATGAGGGACGCTCAGACGGCCTGCGAGGCT
This sequence comes from Triticum aestivum, assembly GCF_018294505.1. Taxonomy (NCBI): domain Eukaryota; kingdom Viridiplantae; phylum Streptophyta; class Magnoliopsida; order Poales; family Poaceae; genus Triticum; species Triticum aestivum. The sequence goes on from NC_057804.1 coordinate 341,864,124, forward strand.
AGGCACTAGGCGGTCCCGGCGGAGATGGAGGAGCACCTTCAGGAGCCTCTCGGATCCCTCCAAGTCTCCTGATGCTCGGCATTGGAGCGGCTCATGAGGAATGGCTCCAGTGGCGCGCGTTTTTGGCTACTTCAACACCTCTTAAGCAATGTTACCAGGTGACATCTTTCTAGTTTGTTCAGTTTTGGGGCACCCCTCAGGCTGCATCATCCCCAAGCCGTGTGGGTATGTCCCTACGGAATGTATCCCTTCCGCATCTATCTGAGCCAGTTACAATCCTTTGCAAGCTACTTTTGAATTATTGACCGGTGCTTCATCGCTAAGAACTTCTCGCGCCCTTGCAAGCGCTCCCACGACCGCCTCATGATTAAGGACTAGCACGATGGCTGTTCTCGGGTCCGGCCCTACAGCGTCACTAAACCCAAGTGGCTGAGCTCTGGCTCACGGGGTAGTCCCCGTGTACGTCACCTCCCATGGCTCTTGGTGCTTTGTTCTCGCACAAGCTAATCGCGGGTGGATGAGTGAGGGCGCGCAACCTGGTGCCCCCATGGCCACGGGAACCACGCGTCGGTTGTTTTCCTTCAGGATCTTTGCATGAGAAGACTGGGCACGACGTTTGTGCTCGGGTCCATTCCTGCAGCATCGACAAACCCAACGGCTGAGCTCTGGCTGGCGGGACGGTCCCGTTCACGTCTCCTCCTGGGGTCGCTGGTGTCCGGCTTTCTCATGCAATAACCTCAGGAGACTCATTCGGCGCAGGCTACCTAACCATCTCGCAGGACTAACTCAAGCATCCCCCATCAAGACCAGGCGCAACCTTCCTTGAGCTAGGGCCTCGTGAGTCCCGCTCTGGCTCACGGGTGCCCATACACACCTCCTTCAGCCCTACCGTGCAAGCCACGTGTCAGGGCGGGGCTGTACACGGCCCGGGGGCTCTCCTTAGAGGGAGCCCCCTCCCACGCAGTAGTGGAAGCACCATGTTGTGCGCTTGTCATCGACACTGCTAAGGAGCGGCTATGCCCGTGCAAGAGCGGAAGCGCTATGCTTCGCACTTGTGATAAACAACTAGGGGTGGCCTCGCGGTCGCATTAACCTCAGGGAGTCTCCGGGGTCAGTGGCTAGCCTCACCGCGCTGCTCTCCCTCGGGAGGGTAGCGCGAGGGGGCTGGGCACAGGGGCAACGCTCAGGTCACGCCTGGAGTACCCCACCTCGCCAGGCCTCACGGGCCTAGTCTTCGCGCACCCCTGCCAAGTGAGAGCTCGGCGAGGAAAAGATATGATGGTCTGTTCGTACGTCAAGGGGGACTCCTGAGCATCGCGTCTCAGGAGCCTAACTAGTCATGTAGCCCCTCACCTCTTGGGCTCGTCCTGGTAATCCGGACGACCCAATGGCGGCTGAGGTACGCGCGGGGCCGGGCCCTGCCAACACAGAATGCCAAGATCTGGCTTTCACCCTTCTTTTTCGAGCCGTTCGCATGTCAAGGGGGACTCCTGAGCATCACGTCTCAGGAGCCTAACTAGTCATGTGGCCCCTCACCTCTTGGGATCGTCCTGGTGATTCGTACGACTCAATGATGGCTGAGGCATGTGCGGGGTTGGGCCTGCCGACGCAGAACACTAAGGCTTGCCCCTGCACCCTTTCCTAAGTTGTTCGCACGTCAAGAAGGGCTCGTGCGCACCGCATATCAGGAGCCTAACTGGTCACGTGGCCCCTCACCTCTTGGGCTCGTCCTGGCAATCCGAACGACCCAACAGCGGCTGAGGTACGCGCGGGGCCGGGCTCCGCTGATACAGAACAACAAAGCAAACGGAAAAGATAAAGGAGCTTAATCCAGTTATTACAAGACATATTATTCCAGGCATATAGTTTTAAATGCCTCCCCGAGGCATGTTGCATGATACAGGACAGACAGGGAAAAGCAGAATCGCCGGGCCACCTCTTCAGACTTGGGCGTCACCATTGCCCACCAGCAGAGCTTCATCGCCAGGCGCGCCGCCCGTTCTACCAGCTTCAGTCGGGTGACCAACGACCAGGAACTTACTCAGCATGGCGTCCACGAAGCTCTTCACGGCGGCAGTAGCAGCATCCTGGGAGTCGGAGTCAACCGGAGTAAGGAAGGAGGAGAGGTAGAAGCCGGCATCCTGGAGATAAAGATGGCTGAAGACGCACGTTAGAGCCGAGGAAGAAAGCGAGCGTGCCTCACTTTCCACCAAGGAGGCAAACCCGTCGATAGCATATTCAAGCACCGGCACGACTTTAGGAAGCAGAACAGCAGGGCTCTCCCTCTGGGTCATCACCACTGCCTTCTTTGAGGGATCATCTCCAAAGAGCGCCATCTGGGCCTTGTGGAAACGTGCCTCAAGGGAGGTAAGAGTGTTGCGCTCCATGGCGGCCACCTTCTTGGCCTCGGCAAGGGCCGCTTGGGCTGCCTCTGCCTCCTCCTTTAGCTTCATCAAGCGGTCGTGCTCTCCAGCCTGCTTTAAGGCCGTCTTCTTCACCTCGGCATCTCGATTCACGACGGCAGCTTCCTGGGCCTTCAGCTTCTCCTCACGCTCCTGGAGTTGGTTGGCCTGGGCTGCCTGCCGGTCCAGAAGAGCCTTCAGATCAGCCTCTGCCACACGGCACCGATCCTTAGCTTCTACGACATCCTTCCGAGCCAGGTCGCGCTTGGTGGCGGTCAACCAAGCACTTTATGGGCTTCCTCCGCAGAGCCCTAGGTCGCGCGAACAGACGCATCAGCCTTCAGCCAACCAGAGATCAGCCCCAGGCATCCCTGCGCCGAACGACGATCCGGGCCCTAAAGTTCACCCTGGAGGAGGTCCAGCGCCGCCCTTGCCTCTTCCAGGGTCCCGGAGGCGGCAGGAGCGCCATGACTCGGCCATGCGCTGGGCAAGGGAGTAGACGCCCTCGGCGCCAAGGCAGAAGAAATATCAGCCTCAGGAAGGACCAGGGGCCCCGGAGGCTGGTCGACCTCAGCACCTGCGGCAAGGCTGGCGCCGGAGGTGTCAAGCCTGCCGAGGGCATCGGCACCTCCTGAGGATGGGCATCCACATCCTCGGGAGATGGCATCACCTTTGGGGCCACAGGGGCGGCAGCACTCTCCTTCACCAGGGTCGTGGCGGGCGCTTCAGCACCTGCGGCCGCGCCAACCTCCATGCCCTCCTTCTGCTTCTTCGATGGCTGCTGCCTAACAACAGGCGAAGACGCTAAGTATCGCTTCAAGAACCAACAAACAAGGTTGAGGGAGAGACTTACTGGCCGGCGAAGGCATAACTCCTCTTCATGCTCAGCAGCGAGCACAGAGGCGGAGCGGCTGGAGCTGAGCTCTTGGGAGCAGGAGAACATGCATTTGCAGCCGATCAGGACGGCGTCGGCGAAGGCGGGCTGCTGCCCAAAGGAATCAGCGATGTCCTGCTCTTCTTCGTGACCACTCTCTTGGGCTGCTTCAAAGAGGATACCCCAAACCTCGTGGTGACTCCCGAAGGGCGTGGCACCTCCACCACCGGTGGTTCGTCATCATCATCATCATCATCATCGGGAAAGTCGCGGAGGAGCTCCCTCTGCCGTGGGGTGGAGGATTCCTCCACCATCTCGTCTGGGGTGGCCTCGGAGGAGAGATCATCGGAGGACAGGTGCACCAAAGCAGCAGGCGGCGGGGGATGCCCCGGCCGCACAAGCCCAAACTCGTCGAAGACAGGCATAGCCGCAGCAACCTCCTCGCCGTCATTCCTGCAGTACAGCGGAAGCCAATCTTCCGGAGGATCACTCGGGTCGTTCCCCGTCAAGTAGAGCAACACCTTGCTCATCTCCTCCTTGGGGAGGGTGTCTTGGTGCAGGTGGATCTTGTCATAATCACCACCAAGCATCCACAAGGGGCGTGAGTGGTCTTGTAGCAGTGTGATGTGCTTCCTCGGGAACTCCTAGATAAGCATGGCCCCCATCAGCTTCTCGCTCTTCAACTCCTTCTCCATCTTCTTCACAAACTTCATCAGCGAAGGGTCGGTGATCTTCTCAGAATGCCACCACTTCTCGGAGATGGCGAATGCGGTCGGCAGCTTTAGCGAGCTCTGGGAGCACTTGGCATCCATCAAGTCCCACCTCTTCACGGCATGCTCCACCTTCTTCCTGGCGCGGGAGATTGCGTTACCACCCCTCGCTGCAACAAAGCCAATGCACCCAACCGGATTGTCGCCGGTCATGCAAAGAAAGAAGAAATGGCGGATCAGAGCAATAGAGGGCATCACCCCCACGAACGCCTCACAATAGAAGGCGAAAATGGACAGGTGGAGGATGGAGTTGGCATGGATGTGGAGCGCGTGAAGACCATAATGGTGAAGAACGGCGAAGAAGAAGCGGGAGAATGGGGACACCAACCCTGAGTAGACGCTATGCATGAAGAAGGGGAAGAAGGTGCTGCCCACGGGCTCCGATGCAGCGGTGGCGACCCGAAGCGCTATCACCTGCCACTCGTTGTTGTCGTTCCCCGTCAGGAGAAGCATGGTCTAGAGCTTCTCCCTGGCCACGCAGGACGCCACCAGCCCTGGCTCGTACCAAGCGGGGCCGCCAGCCAGGGCAGGAGCCGCGGTCTTCTCGGCGGCCATCGAGCAGAGGATTTGGGGGGAATCGGCAGATCTGGTGAGTTCTTCCGCTGCTGGGAGAAAGGGATCTAGAGCAAGAAGAAGAAGGAGCAATGAAAGCCTAGCGGCAGGCGGCACCCCTTTTGTCAGACGGAAGCAGTTGCCGAGGCAGCGTGGGGAACCGGAGCCGCCCATGTCCCATCAACCGCCACGTGTCTTCAAGGCCGCAGGTGGTTAGGGCCCGCGGCGCTCCACACTTGCCATTTGGCTTCGCCTGGAAGCCAAGTTCGAGCGCGCCTTGGACCCGGGGCCTACTATCGGCGTCCTGGATTCGGGGGTATCCAGCCCTGCCTGCTTGCGGCCCACCACGTGGCTTCATCGACGGTATGGTACGGCCCAACTTCAACATCAACACCGCACGATCCTCGCGAGGGGCCAAGCCTCGCGAGGCGGACAACGCCAAGCCCCCCAAAGGAATCAGCCTCCTCAAGTTGGCTCCTAAGGGGCGGAGAGTTCTATGCTGACATGAGCCATGACGACCAAGGCCAGGCGGGCGCCAGGTGGGCGTAGAGCGCAGGTTTCCTCTTCGGTGCAAAGGAAGCATGGCACAGGCGCGGAGTCCCGAGGAATCAGCCAAAGGGTTCCATTCTGGTGCAACGAGACCAAGACCGCCAGGAAGGCAGGATGGAGGTCATCGACGAACCCACCGTAGCGTCATGACCAGAGGCTTTTTGCCATCGAAGACTACTTTTGTCGGGATAGACTGTACTACTTGTCCCCTTTCAAATTTGGCCATTGTGGGATCCCTTCCCGCTCATATTTGGGAAGAGGACCAAGGCCACTATAAATAGGACTAGCCACCACCATGGAAGGGGGGCGGGATCAGAACAAGTAGAACTAGCATACACCACACCAACTCAAGAACACCTCACCTCCTGAGGCTTGTTCATCCATTGTACTAGCTCATCCTCAGCCCTTCGAGGCAATCCACCAAAACGCTGGAGTAGGGTATTACACCACAACGGTGGCCCGAACTAGGATAAAATTGTTGTGTCTCTTGTCCCTTTGAGCTCGACGCGCTAGGCTTAGTAGGGTCATGAGTAGGCAGGCTAGGTAGGTTGAGATCTCCGCACACACCCCAAAGTTCGAACCTCTCAAGGGTTTGCGGTTCCCACAATCCGACACCAGGGCCCGCAAAAAGGCCCTAGCCAAGGACCTCCAGGACGAGAGGCAACTGCTCAAGAGTGCTGCCGCCACCCACAATGACTGCGGAGGGTACGAAAATTTGGACCAACCGCCTTGTTGATGTTGCGGAGATCCTCACCACGCAGCTATCTATCGTGGGCATGCCATGCTTCAGGTTCTCCCAAGAAGAGAGGGTGAGCCAGAGTGCCAGGCTGACCCTATTCTTTGAGGGCGTCCTCGACACCCTGGTGCTGCTCCACTCCAGCCGGGCAACCCATCTGGACAATGAAGCCCGGAATTTGTCGGGGCACCCTCCTAAAGGTGCTCACCCAGGCGGCACACTGGAACCCTCGCATCGACTTCACCAAGGAACTTGAGAGCTTGCCATAGGACACAGACCTCAAGGTGCTTGAAGAACTTGTCGAGCCCATCGTCAGCTGCGTGGACGGTGTCAAGAGGTTGGAAGGCCAACGCCGGGATTACCCATTCCGCTCTTTATTGCCGCTGTAAATTCATGCCCAAGACGATTTCATCTTAAGTTAGAAACGTGGCAACCATCTATGTAATATAACTTGCTACGTTGTGAACTGAATGCATGCTATCTTCCCGCTTAATCTCTCTTTATACGTACTACACCCTACGCTTATTTGGGTAGGCTTTCTGGTGTGCGCACCCTTGCCGCGAGCGCATTGAGGAACGGATTCTTAGCAGCCTGCTGGGGTGTTGCTGCCAGCAAGACACCTCGCCGCTCCTAGTGCAGCCACTTCAACCGATGAGCGGACTGGAAATAGAACAAGGGCGCTACTAGTTGTGCCAGGGTCCCTTCGCGTGCAGGTTTTCCATAGAATATAAAATCCTTCAAGGAAAATAACCCTATATTTAAAGAAAATTACTCAAAGTTTGATGTGACTTAGCTTTTCGCTGTTGCGTTCTTTTCTGCAAGATGCTGCATTGAACGGCGCCTGTTGGTGCCCATACTCTCTATCCTCCCCGGCAAACCTTTACGCGAGGGAATCTTCTGTCCTTTGAGAAAAAGAAAGAAGAGAAAATAGGAACATGGAACCTTGGCAGTTCATCAGTATTTGCTAGAAAAGATAGTACAAAATCTAGAACAGGCATGCATATACATGTATATGAACATGGAAATCTACAAGAACTGTACATATTGGCAATTATTCAACTGCGCATAGGGTCTGCACCTGGCTTTGTACTGTCGGTGTTCTGGGAACGGGGGTCCCCAGACTTGCCTGCCTACGGCCTACTGCGTGGCTCAACCAGTGGCCCAGTACGGCCTATCTTCATCAACCAAACACTCAAGACCCTTGCGAGGGGCCAAGCCTCGCAGGGCGGACGGCGCAAGGCCTCCTCAGGAGTGGCCTCACCAGGCAGGCTCGTGAGGAGGAGGAGAGATCAAGGCAAGGGGTACCTCGCGAGGTGCCCATGACGCAAGCCATGACGATCAAGACCAGGCGGGTGCCAGCCCGCGCAGTGTCCTTGTTTCCTCTTTGGTGGAAAGGGGGCGAGTGCAGGCGCAGAGTACCGAGGTATTAGGCAAAGGTTTCCATATCAGTGCAATGAGACCAAGACCAGCAGAGCGGCAGGGCGGAGGTCACCCTGTAGCCCAGGACGGCGTCATTACCAGCACCTTTGGTAGGTGAAGACCACCTTTAGTCTGGATAGCTTGTACTAGCTGTCCCCTTTCAAAATGGCCGTTGTTGGATCCTTCCCGCTCAATATTTGGGAAGAGGACAAGGGCCTCTATAAATAGAGCTAGCCACCACCATAGAGGGGACGGATCAATTCCTCCTCAATCACACCACCAAGCACAAGAACACCTCTCCTCACGAGGTTGTTCTTCCATTGTATTGTTCATCATCAGCCCAAGAGGCAAGCCACCACACCACACACTGGATTAGGGTATTACACCACAACGGTGGCCCAAACCAGTATAAATCTTGTGTCTCTTGTGTTGTTCATTGATCTAAGTTAGATACCGTGGCGAGGCTGAGGGCATGTTTTGGTAGGGAGAAGATCTTCGCGTGCACCCCAGTGTTCGAACCTTAAGGGTTTTGCCGGAACGCGATATCCGACATTTGGCGCGCCAGGTAGGGGTGCGCCGGAGTCTTCCATCCGCCGATCTGCATTTACTGCTTCATCGCATCCATGTCCGGCGACCCGACGACCAACGCCGACCACTGGGCGGCATTGCCAGCCCATGCCATGCCGCCTGCCCAAGATGACCTCAACCCAGCACCCCAGGCAGCCCGCGCACCATAGAACACTGCAGGGCGCGAGCGACGCGGTCAAGCCATGTCTGCCCTTACTCTGCGACAGGTGCGGTTAGCCGCAAGGGCCTCAAGCCACGCCGCGGCCACGGCTCCGCACACCCAACGGTAACAAGCGAACATGAGGGCCGCGCTCCCTATGGCTCGGGAGCTGCTGCGGTGCAGGTTGCAGGAGGGCAGCCGAGACGTGTTGCTGGAGCGCATTGTCGAGCTCCTGGATGCCGCGGCCTCGGGGGCGCCGCCCTTCTGTTTCCAGCTTCCACCCCAGTCCCCGGTTGGATCACACAGTGGACCTCTCCACGCCCACGCGCCCTCAAGCGCGCCCCAAGGCTTCATCGACACCGGCTCAACCATCGGCGCCGGATGCCAGGCGCACCAGCACCACCTCTGATGAACGAGGGCATGCGCATCGCCATCTACGGCCCGGGTAGGCTACTGCCCTACCATCCTCAAGACGGCGCGTTAGGACAGGCCGCATGGAGCGTGGGGCACGACGGCGAGGTCGGCGTGGTTTTTGAGGCGGCGACCTCGGAGGCTTACGTGCCCCGCATGGTGGATCGGGAGTACGCGCTGGAAGACGACCCTGGCTCGTTCCTCGGGTCAGGCTGGGAGGAGACACCAGAAGTCGAGCCTTTTTAAGAGCCCCAAGGAAGCCTCACCAACCGCGCTGGCACCAGCAGCTACCAGCTACCGCTAATTCCTCACGAGCAAGCTTACGCTAACCATGGGTCGCAGGAGGTTCAGGTCACTGTAGCGGAAGGCTGCCCCAGCTCAGCAGCCTCCCTTCCGCAAAGAGGAGCGCACTGGGGGCTGCAGGAGAGGGGTCGGGAGCTAGGCCCCTCCCCACGGCGTGCGGAGCAAGGCAACCCCCGGAGGTAGGCCCTCTGTCAGGGAGTTGCTGCAAAGCCCACCCCCGGCAGAGGACCCGTGGTCGCCGAGGGAACCGCTAGCGTCCCCTTTTACCTATTGGCGTTGTCCTTGGCCTCCGACCACCTTCAATGGTGGTCGAGGGTGGCGCCAAGTGGGGCCCTTGTCTGGCGATATGAAGCAAGGCCCGGTGCCTGTGAAGAAGGCCCAGTGCCTGTGAAGCTCGCCACCCGTGACACTCTCACGTAATAATGAGTTGGGGATGTACACGCCCCGGAGTCTCCGGAGAGCCTCCCTCGGGCCTCGGGGGCTCCCTTCCACGCCCAGTAGCAGCACTTAGCTCCGCGCTGGTGAGAAGACATCGAAGACTAGACTAGGTGCCGAACGCAGCCTTTTGCCTTTTACCTCCCTTTCTGTGGTCGAGCTTCCTTGCTTCGGATTTAAGTTGAAGTTGAATTTGCATTTGTGTGTGCGGGGGGCGGGGGTGTCTTGTCTTTTTTGTGTGATTTCTTGTGTTCTGGTTTCTGCCTTGGTTTGGAGTTCGCACTAGCTACCTCCACCTCGCGAGCCTCTCACGTGTGGGGCTGGGCGAAGCACACGTGCGCTGCGCGCGTTCCATACTGCGGCCGGCGCTCGCTCTCGCGAGGCCTTCACCCAGGGGGCCCCTCAGGGGACAACAGGCCCCTCAGGGGACCCTCGGGGGCTCACGGCCTCGCGAGTCTATTCAAGATTTGTCCTGGCTAAAGGTAAACCACAGCAACTAACTCGCCGCAGGGCCCATAGAATCATGTAGGCGCATGTTCAGCATCATCCCTAAAAACACACGGAGAACAATCTTTTTACACGAGGGGCTTCCCCTCCCAAAATTCTCTTACAATCTTTGGGGCCGCGCTCGAGCTTTTGCGTGCAGGATCAACAACAGGGAAACACGGGATCAGTCAGACATATCGCTCACCGCATCCTCATGGTCGCCTCTAGAAGCATCACTGGCGCCGCTGTCATTATCACTGGCATCGCCATCACCGTCATTTGCGCCACCATCACCACCATCGACCAGGTCGCCACCATCCATCGCGACTATCACCCCGTCATTGTCAGAAGCAAAGGCCCTGACTAGCGCATCCATGTTGTGCTCCACCTACCACGCTAGGTCGCCCCGGATGGCCTTGGGCACCGGGGCGATGGCGGCGTCAAAGTCGAAGTGGGGATGTGTATTCTGAAGATGGCTGAAGACGCGGGAAAACGCACATCCAAGCAGGATGCGGCTCCTCTCCTCGACAAGCTGACGACCTCTCTCGAAGCGGTTCTCCAGGTGCGTAACCACATCAGTGAAGAAGCAGAGATGACTGGCATAGTTTGTCACGTGAGGATGCGGGGCGTCTACATCACAGATATTGCCCAGGGCCATGTTGGCCCTGAGTTCCTGGAGCATGGGGCCGTGCATGTGCTCCAGCGTCTACCATTCAAGCACTTCCTCTCTGTTCTGCCGTGCAATAGACTCGGCGTCGTCGACCCGCTACTGGAGAAGAAGCAGCTCGGGACGGGTGGAGGCCATCTGAGTCTATGCCGAGACCAAGGCGTCTGTGGTGGCCTCCGCGCGCCGCTCTGCTTCAGTCAGCTTAGACCTGAGGGCGGCAGTCCTGCCCGCAGCTTCGGCGTCAACCATCTTCAGCTTCAAGTCATACCTGCTCATAAGATCCGCGCAAGCCCCTGCCACGCGGCGGTCGACCTCCTCCTAGATTCGAGCCTCGCGCGCGCCAACGTCGTCCTCCGCCTGGGTAACCAGGCGCTCCCTCATCTCCAACCGCTCAAGGTCAAGATTGCGCTCAGTGGCCTCCAGCGACAGTGCTTCCTCACGCCTCTGGAGCTCCTCCTCCTCGATAGGCATCCCCTTCAGCGACGCAAGGGTGGCCTGACGCAGCTCCACTTGCTGCTCCAGGGAGGCGCTCTAGGCTTGGAGCTCCCACGCGCGCTTCTCTGTGATCTCACAACGATAATCTGCTTCCTGAGCCTCCTCCAGAGCTCAGGAGCAGGCCTCTCGCGAGGCTGCAAGGGACGCCACTGCCTTTGCGTTGTCAAGCTCGCGCTGGTGGCGCGCGAGGTTGATGGCCACTGAGGGAGTCCTGGATTAGGGGGTGTCCGGATGGCCGGACTAAAACCTTTGGCCGGACTCCTGGACTATGAAGATACAAGATTGAAGACTCTGTCCCGTGTCCGGATGGGACTTTCCTTGGCGTGGAAGGCAAGCTTGGTGATACGATATGAAGATCTCCTCCCATTGTAACCAACTCTGTGTAACCCTAGCCCTCTCCGGTGTCTATATAAACCGGAGAGTTTTAGTCCGTAGGACGAACAACAATCATACCATAGGCTAGCTTCTAGGGTTTAGCCACTCCGATCTCGTGGTAGATCTACTCTTGTACTACCCATATCATCAATATTAATCAAGCAGGAGTAGGGTTTTACCTCCATTGAGAGGGCCCGAACCTGGGTAAAAACATCATGTCCCTTGTCTCCTGTTACCATCCGCCTAGACGCACAGTTCGGGACCCCCTACCCGAGATCCGCCGGTTTTGACACCAACATTGGTGCTTTCATTGAGAGTTCCGCTGTGTCGTCACCATCAGGAAGGATGCCGCATCCCGTATTTAACGACGGCGTCGTTGCTAAAGGAGCTTTGGCTGTCGGCCAAACTCTCCGGCTAGGCAGGTTTTTGATGACCGCCTGTCCGGCCGCAGCGCCGATGGTGACCTCTCGGGCCATCGAAAGCAATCGTCACATTAGCTCGGAGCTTGCCGAGCAGTTAGATCCAATGGAACTCCTCTCCCTGAATGAGCTCTTGGATCGCATCGCGGCCCTGGGAGTCGCTACCGATTACGACCGGATTGGGCTTAAACCCGATCAGAGAGAGATTGACTCTCCCCAGATCACCCATCACGTCGAAGTGGTGTAAGAACAATGTGGCGAGTCTTCGCCCGCCCTAAGGACCAGATGTGTCCGGATTCCCGATCCCTCCAAGCCGGATACCCGCGGAGGGGAGGATGTCGCCCAAACCCTGAACCTAAAGTCAGGCAGCAGGCCCGATTCATTGAATAACATCCAAGAAAGCAAGCTTCCGAATTTGGAAACCGCTTGGCCCCTGAATCTTACATCAGGCAGGGTTCCGGATTTAATTCCACCCGCCCACCCAACTATACAGGATTTATCCCTAATACGGCAAGAGCCCGGAGAAACAGTACACCACTACTGGGCCAGATTCCTCCTGGTTATGAACAGGATAAAGGACTGTTGCGAGAAAGAAGCAATTTCACTCTTCCGTAACAATTGCACGGACATCGGAATCCTCAACGCCATAAGTCGCCACGAAATTACATGATTCGCCTACTTGACATCCATAGTACGAAAGTACTATGCGACTGAAAGCGTTCGGAAAACAGAAGATAAATTCTGGGACAATCCGGCCCCGAATACAACACCAGTCCGAAACAAAAGGGCGCATCACCGCCAGGCATCTGAGCCAAACATCAAAAAACAAAAATCCTCTACAGGGTATGGGACCGTACTGGAAGGATGGCTCAATGGACCCTGTAAAATTCATAATTCAGGGAAAGCCACACCAACGCATAGCCTTAGAGCATGTTGGATACTACGACAGGTGGCCCGAAGTGGCGGGGAACTTTTAACTCCAGCACCCGAAGAATACCTCCCCAGTACAGTGTCGACAGTCTTTGAGACCTTCACATCCAACCCGAAGGCCGTACCTCCCAACATCTTCCTAGAAAGGTTGTTCAAGCCATCCGTATCATGGGAAGGAGAATCCGGAAACAATAGCCCAGACACAACTACACCGCCCCTCACCGAACATTCTGACACAGTTGGGGGCTCCGCCAACGAAACAACGCCGTCAGCCCACGAAATAATGGCAGTTATTGCCCCTTGGATAGAACCATTCCTAGCCTACCTAACTAGGCAGGAACTTCCCGAAGACCAAAACGAGGCCCGCTGCATAGTGTGGCAATCTAAAGCCTACAAATTCCACGAGGGAGAGCTTTACAAGAAAAGCACAACCGGAGTCCTTCAAAGGTGTATCTCTGAAGAGGAAGGGTGAGACCTTTTGGCTGAAATCCATGCCGGACTGGGCGGGCACCACGCCGCAGCCCGGGCCCTTGTAAGCAAGGCCTTCCGTACCGGGTTTTATTGGCCAACGGCCCGGGCAGACGCTCAGGACTTACTGCAACGATGTGTTGGTTGCCAGTTATTCGCCAACCAAAGCCACATGCCGCCTACCGCCCTACAAACTATACCCATTACCTGGCCTTTCGCGGTCTGGGGGCTTGACATGGTCGGACCCCTTAAAGGAGGAACCCACAAGCAAAAATATCTACTGGTCATGGTGGACAAATTCACCAAATGGATAGAAGCCAAGCCTGTAAAGACGGCCGAATCCGGACCAGTGATAGACTTCATATCCGGGGTCATACACTGTTATGGCCCCACAGCATCATAACCGACAATGGCACAAACTTCATGGCCGATGAAGTCAAACTTTGGTGCAAAAACATGGGCATCAAGCTCGACTATGCTTTAGTCTATCACCCTCAAACTAACAGTCAAGTCGAACGGGCCAACGGTCTCATTATGAGCGGCATCAAACCCAGACTAGTGCGATCCCTCAAGGAATCTAACATGCATTGGGTAGTGGAACTTGACTCCGTACTCTGGGGGCTGCGGACCACGCCGAATCGCACTACCGGATTCACACCATTTTTTATGGTATACGGCGCAGAGGCAGTACTGCCATGCGACATAATCCATGACTCACCTCGAGTGCGCATTGGAAGAGGAGCGCGACGTGGAAAAAGCTCGTTCCGCATTCTATCAACAGCAGGCTCGAAGATACCAAAGCAGAGAAGTACGGGCCAAAACCTATAACATTGGCGAACTAGTTCTATGCCTGCCGGACAAGAAAAAGGATAAATTAAAGCCCAAATGGGAGGGCCCCTTCATAATCGACCAAGTACTGACCGGCGGAGCGTACCGTCTACGAAACGCATCGGATAACCGACTCGAGCCGAACCCATGGAACGCAGCACGCCTACGAAGATTCTACGCCTAGCGCCGGACTCCATGTTCGTTTGCTTCCTCTGTCCCTTTGTTTTATTTATTTTTTAATGGAAGTCCAGGATTTTGTTCCTTCTTCCTCCCCCCTTTTTTTCTCTTCTCCCAAGCCCTTAGGGGCTTGCCTGTGCATTGTTCGCACATACCCAACGCGCTACCCGCGCTCATAATACCTGGGGGCTTCTTTACCAAGAAGTTTATATAAAATGGGCCTCATGCCCAAAACATGTGTGATGCTTTCGCATGAACATTTTATACACCATTATATGCATCGATATGACTTAAGTTTTGGCCAAGCTGGGTTGCCTGGCTCCTGTGCTTACCCCTACGTTCCCGTTCGTTCGGCTAGGTGGTAAAGGGAGCACCTCTGCGATTGTTACTGCCGGGTCAGCCGGATGTGTACCTCAGACTGGGTGAAGCCGAAAGCTAGCGTTCTTAAGGGAATATTCGGTCGGTGAACTAAAAGATGATCTTTCATATTTATTCATTTGCCCCCAGATGCTTTTCTGCTCTTTTTGGCAGTTCGGACATGCACTTTAGGGCATGCCTCCCAGGTAAAGGAACCCCTAACGGAACTATTCTCCCTGGAAGATGTTTCTTACTAACCATGTAATATAACATAACTAGTTGGGCACTTGTCTGCTAAAGCACTTATGACCCCTATGCCTTGTTTCCATGCATGCCCCGGTTCTTACATAACCGAGAAGGTATTCGGACACACTCCGAACTATAGGGTCCAGAGGTCGAAGCGAAAAGGTCCTCAATGACAAACGATCTACAATCCGGCTAGAAGGCATTTTTTATGTCATTTTCAATTACAGAGTCAATCCGACTCGGCATATTCCTCTTCAATACCATCCAACAGGCGGTCTAATTTATAGTGATGTTGGGAATACTTTGCAGCCAGCTCCACCTGGCCATATGCTAAGCTGACCGGGATCTCCTTTCCGTCCGGACCTATAGGGCCGACCTCGGCCATGTGGTTTGGGTCAGCCTTCGTGTACCGAGTCTTCACCATGGCCTAGGCCTCCCTGGAACCTTGACGGCAAGCCGATATCTTCCACAACCAGAAGCGCTGCCACACTCCCTCCAGCTTCTTTGTAAGCTCCTCAAGGCCTTCGGGCACGGAGAGGGATGGCCACATAGCCTGGATGACGCTTTCCAGTGCCTGCCGAACTCGTTCGTGTAGTTGCAACAGCTCGGGAAGAAGGTCTCCCGTTGAACCGGGCATTTCCTCCGCAGGACGACCCGTCAGCAGACCTACAGACACAGCTCTGTCAATTGACTTCCTCGCCGATTTTTTTTTCGAAGATTCATTCAAGCACTTGCTAAAAATGCCGCGTCGAAGTTGCCGATTCTCCTTCACGGCAGAAGACAGCTGAATACGAACATCTTTCAGTTCCTCGCCCAGCTGGGTATTGGCGTCTTGAAGCTTGTTCTTCTCTTGCCTCACCCTCGTCAGCACGCTCTCGCCAGCCTTTAGTTGGCATAGGAGCTGTTGCTTGTCCGGATTTACTCCGGCCTCATCTGCATTATTATCATCAGGGTTGCACGCCTGCCGCATTTCAAAACGGAAGTACCTTTCGAAGCATATATTACCTGCGGGCGTCCCCTTGACATTTTCTGAAGTGGCCAATGCGGCCTCGAGCTGGGCCTTGCACTCTTCGAGCTCCTGGGACAATTGCGTATTCTTCTTTGTAAGACACTGCATAGCACATGATCCTTCAAACAGTTATCTTCACTGTTTCAAGTCTCGGGGGCTACTGACATATATAACCTTCAATTCTACTCACCTGTATGTCTTTCACATACTGCTTTGTGGCTCTGGCTAGACCATTTTGAGCAGCACGGAGATACGCATCTCCTGGATTAAAGGCGTCCAATGCCTCTAGGGAAAAACACGCGTCACGAAGAACAGTCCGGCGACGCCTGTGGTTCAGGGCACTCTCCACCTCTGAATTGGTGGCAGATAGCCCGTCGGCGCCCTCTGTCGGAGGAGCGCCCGAGGCGCGTCCCATGTCCGCCTCCGCTTCCGGACCCGGCCTCGAACCTTGGCCGGCGGACATAGTCCGGCGGGCTCTCTTCTTTCTAAGAAAATCATGAGCATTAGTAAGACTCAAGGGCATAAACCCTAGGCGTTAAATTCGCACACCATACCATTGCGCCAGAATCTCGATCTGGTCCGCACTTCTTTTTGGCCCGCCTGGCTTCAGCTGCCCTTGTTGGCTACCCACCATGGGCTCGGCCTTCCGCCTCAAGGATTTACCCTGTGAAACGCTGTTAGTACACGGCATGCAAGATAAAGCATGAGAATACTGGGACTTCGGTCTTAGTTACCTTGGAGGCTGGAAGTAATCCGGGATAGTCGGCCATGATGGCCACTAAGGAGTTATCCTTGATCAACTGATGAAATACTCCATCAATCAACTCCACACATAAGTTCGGATCTTCTTGGGAGTTCGGATCGAGGGACCGTTTCGGGTCCTCGGGTTGTGGAGCAGGGCTGTTTATTTCCTTCATAGCCTGGCGCAGCTCCTGCGTTTAAACATTACTACTTTAAGTACTCAACTACGGGAATTTCAAAAATGGATAGGCAAGTGAAAGTGTCCGCTCACCCAACTAGGAGGATTGTACATAGAGAATCCGCCTTCCGGGTTGACACGGAGGAATTCTTCCTCTTCCCCCTTGTACAAAGCGGATAAGATTCTCGTAAAAGTGGCGGCCGAATCTGGACCCTTGCGACCGCACCGGGTAGCGTCATCTTCCCCATTAAAATCCCACATGGGGTGGCCTCTCTATTGAAGTGGTTGCACCCCTCGCGTAATGCATATGGCCATGACCTAAATCATGGTCAGTCCGGAATGAGCCAACAACCTTATCCGGCTCATCAGGTACATGACGTCCCTGTCAGCTTCCCTCTGAGGGTTCCGTGGGCGCCAACTCAGGCGCTTATTCAACGGGGCATTATTGAACTCAGGGAGGCCGATCCGTACAGGTCCGGCATGGGGACGTCATCTATATAAAACCACTCCGAGGGCCAGTCTTCAGACGCCCTCTTTGGGGTGCCGGATAGATATCCGGTCCCGGCGATGCGCCATAGTTCGGCTCCGCCCACCTGATAAATAGACTCCTCCTGAGAATGGGGCACAAGGCAAAGCAACCTCTTCCACAACACGAAATGGGCCTCAACACCCAAGAACAGCCTGCAGAGGGCCACGAAGCCCGCGATGTGCAAAATGGAGGCGGGAGTGAGGTTATGTAGCTGGAGGCCGTAGAACTCCAACAACCCTCGGAGAAATGGATGAATTGGAAATCCTAGTCCTCTCATCAAATAAGGGACTAAGCATACCCGCTCTCCTTGAGAGGGATTAGGAACGCCCTCCGCCTGCTCTCCGCCACTATAGGCAGCAATCCCGGCTCGAACTGGGACCATATATGCTGGGGGGAGAAGCCCCTTGGACTGAAGCACTACTAACTTGCTATGCGGGACGGAACACCGCCCCCAATCTCCGGGCCGAGGGCTGGAGGGGCGAGAGGAGGAGCGGTGCCGACTGGCCATGATGGAATGGATCTCTGTCAGAGGCACTCTGATGAAGACTCGCGGAGGGAAGATGGTGCGAATTGGATATAAATCC